>NW_010549304.1:2512-6092 GCF_000687285.1 Phaethon lepturus | reverse complement strand
CCCCCCCGCGGGGCCTGCCGCTCACCTTCCCTGCTCCCGCTGCTCTTGCTGGCCCCAAACGGCTCGGCATGCCCAAGAACCACTTATGCAACAGCTTTTGGCTCTTAACCGGGGAGATATCTCCTTTATTTGTAAGCTGTGGCTGTTTCAGCAGTGAGGGAAGTGGCAGTGCCCGAGGATCAGAGGGTCTGAAGGAACCTTGCTGTGCCCCCAGAGGGATGGACCCGATTTCTCCCCCCGAAAGCGTAGCTGGAAACAAAGCTCAGATAACCCGAGTCCTCTTCCCCCGCCGTAACCACGGGACAAGCCCTTTTCCTCATCACGGGATAAATCCCATCACAGGATACGTTAAACTAACATGTACATCATTAGTGTAAATTAGAAACAGAATATGGAGGGGAAAGGAGAGATTAGTTCCTCTGGTGCAGTTTGGCCCTGCTCTGGATGCCTCCAAGGATGCCTCTGTCCTTCGCTCATGAACATATTTCTGAGGAAAAAAGGGGTGGGTTTTGCTGATTTTGGAAGGCATCTGATTGCACCAGATGGTAAATATGTATTTTTTCATTCTCCTGGGAAGATGCCCCGTGAATCACCTAACAGGGCTTTATTGCTTTCTTCTGCATCCCCTGGCAAAACTCTGTTTTGTTTGCATTTATAATGAGGCATTGGGAAACATCTGCCAACAGCTCAGCTTACCAACCAGACAGAAAGCCCACTCTCATTTACGGGTATTTTAAATAGCAATTAAAATTACAGACCATCTTCTCCTCATACTTCCACAAGCAGAAATATGTGGTATGGCCTCTAGAAATCCCGAATAACTGAAAGCAGAGCTTGCTCCTACGCTTCGTCAAGCAGTATTCTGAATACAGAACATAACAACAAAAAAAAACTTCATTAAATGCATAACACTGAGTGGATAGTTTTGCTAAACATTTATGAGATATTGGAAAATTCAGCTCCAGCCCTCATGTTTCATCGGCTGCAGCTAAATGCTTCAGCACAGATGGACAGAGCCCAGATGGCAACCTCGTCTGTGGGATTTGTCTCTGCTCTGGACCATATGCTGCTCAGAAGTAAAAAGGACGTGGAGTTTGCTTTGAAGCTTGGTCTGCGGTGCTCTGCGGGCGGACGGGTGCCACATGGAGACTCAGACCTTCTCATCTGCATGTGACCGACCTGCGAACTGGATCCTGGTGCCATGGCAGGGACGTGGTGCTGGCAGTCCCATCACTGCGTACTCGTGGAGACACATCCTGCCAGGGAGTCAGGGGCGTCCCAGGGAGCTGTGGGCACTCACGTTGGGACTTTCTGGGGCCGTTACTGGGAGAATGAAGAAGACAGATGTGGGTGTCATCGGGGCAAGATATGCTTTTAGGATGGAGTTAGCAAAGTGAGAAAGGTTTGGTAGTTTGGGCAGATCACTTACCTAAGAGCAGGGAGTTTTTCCTTCTGGAGAATGGGAGAGCTGAGCAGGCATCTTCAGCACCAGTCTTTATAAGTCTGCAGCTGAGTTTTGTCTCCTCTCTGAAATACTGCTGCTCTGCATGTAGAAATGAGCCTTCGTTATGCCTTCCACATTCCCATGACATGTTCTGTTGAAGGTGCCAAGCTTTGGATGAGTAACATTCCCCGACTGTGCATCAGTTTTATCAACACCTGAGTAGCCAACCAGCAGAATCAGTGTGAGAGGAGGATGAATAGGGCTCCTAGACACATGCCTCATTGCTAAGACTTAGTTTTCATCCTCAAGTCTGCTGCGTCTGGCGTGGTGTATGGTGGCAAACTGGTGACGAGGCTGCCTTGGTTCAGCACAGAGGGACACTTCTAATGAGCCACTCGCTGAGTCCCCAGAGCAGAGGAAGGATTTGGGGATAACAAGATGCAGGTGGATGCTTGATAGAGGCACAGAGGGCTGTTGGAGGAATAAACAGATTTAAACAGCAAGGTGTGCCATGACTGATACCTCTCTCCTGGGCATGGGGTGCAGCTCCATGGCAAACTCCAGGAGACTCCCGATGTGTCCATCTCCACTGCACAGCTGTCCTTGCAAAGGGGAGCGCAGTACAGCCGGGTGGCCTCCATCCTGCCCTGTGCCACGATCCCCTGGGCCCCAGCTCCCTTCCCTGAGCAGGGACCGGACAAGACCTTCAGAGAGTCCTCTGCAATGATTATGTTTCAGAGACATATGTTTTTAAATGTAGCAGATGTTAGAGAACGTCGTTTGCCAATTCTCTTTGGTTTAACCACTGCTCTGGGAGCTCTTCCCTTACTTATTACCTTTGAAAGCAGGAGCGTGATATCAGCCTTCATGGAGATGCAGTTTACTGATCCCCCTTTTTTCTCCTTCCTTCACACTACATGACTTTCTCCCCTTCCCAAGCCCATGGCATCACCACGGGCACTTGCATCTGGGCAGTGAGGGCAGGGCTTCCCTTCCCACTTTCACCCTCCGGTTCCCTGCTCCCTCCATCTCGCATCCTGGCATGGCTCTAATGGAGAAGCAGAGAGGCATTTCCACTGCATACACAGCTCTGGTGTACCTTTTCCTTAGCATTTGTTTTTCCTAGATATGCAGACGTTTATTCACAGCCATTTCTGCAGTTAGAGATGTTAATTTGGCATCATATGTGGAAAGTTTTAGACATCTGATGAGAATCAGTGCAAGCTTCTGGGAGTAGCTTGCCAGCTGAAGGAAAAAGAAAGGGCCAATATTAAAAAGAATCCTTTCCTTAATAAACATAAGTACTGCAAATATAAACACTTAAAAATGCTATTAACTCTATTTAGAAAGTTCTGGTGAATTGATAAAGTGTGGCGGTGAAAGAGTCAAGCGGAGGCAATCAAACACAAACTTTGTGTTTTTTTCTTCGAGCGCCCTGAGAGATCCAGGCTTTAAAAAGCAGCCTCTCAATCTGCATGCCTGATTTTCTATGTGCAGCTCCCTGTGTTTGCTTTGGGCCTGACCCAACGTCCTTGAAAGTCATTGCAGTGGACTGGAGCGGTGCTTTCCTCCCAGCATTCGTTGCTGCGAGCGCTGCAGGAGCGGCAGTGCTCCGTCGCTGCCCAATCACAGAATCACAGAATCACAGAATCACTAAGGTTGGAAAGGACCTTCAAGATCATCAAGTCCAACCATTAATCCAGCGCCACCATGTCCCCTAAACCATGTCCTGAAGCGCCACATCCACACGTTTCTTGAACACTTCCAGAGATGGCAACTCCACCACCTCCCTGGGCAGCCTGTGCCAATGCCTGACCACTCTCTCGGTGAAGAAATTTTTCCTAATATCCAATCTAAACCTCCCCTGGACCAACTTGAGGCCATTTCCTCTTGTCCTATCACTAGTTACTTGGAAGAAGAGACCAACACCCTCATCTCCACAATCCCCTTTCAGGTAGTTGTAGAGAGCGATAAGGTCTCCTCTCAGCCTCCTCTTCTCCAGACTGAACACCCCCAGTTCCCTCAGCCGCTCCTCATCAGACTTGTGCTCCAGACCCCTCACCAGCTTCGTTGCCCTTCTCTGGACACACTCCAGCACCTCAATGTCCTTCTTGTAGTGAGGGGCCCAACACTGAA
>NW_010549304.1:0-2376 GCF_000687285.1 Phaethon lepturus | reverse complement strand
CAGTGGCTCCTGCCATACAGGAGTCCAGAACAGAGGAGATGAAAGTCTCTGAGCTGGCCCTTCCTGCACACCTCCTTTGGGGTTATGCAAGACCGGGCACCTAAAAAGCGGGGCCAGAAGGGGAGTGTCACATCTGATCCCACCCCACCCTCGCTCACACTGATTTTAGAAGCAGCGGAGGCAGAAACCTTGGATTCAGGTGGCTCACTCTGAGAAAGCTTGGTGACCCTGTGAGCTCTTCCTTTTTTTCTTCTCTCTTTTTTAATTTTTCCTAAGGCACTCAGGCTTCGGCATGTCTAGAACCGCAGGTGCAAAGCTTGGAGGAAGGCTTGCCCGAGAAAGACCGTGGTCTTTGGAGAGGCGATTTGAGTGTCCCACCCACCAGTGGGAGGACCTTCTGGATCGCAGCAGCTGAACGTGCAAAAAAGGACAGTGCTCTCCAAATCCCCAGCAAACGCTCCAGGGACTGCCAGAGCCGGATGCTCTCTTGCATCGGCTGCTGCGATCACAGAGCAAAGCCTGTCTGTCCCTGGCCCCCACCCACTCGCACCCCCCCAGCGCCCAAGCCCTCCCTCCGGGGCACGTGTCAAAAAAGCCACCTTCATTTTCCTGACATGCTTTTCCTGCTCCCAAGGCTGAATTAACACTAAATGAGCCCCAGATTCCTCTGTAATTAAGGGTCTCCGTTCCACATTGCTGAAGATCCTCCTCTGCTGCAAAGGGAACTTGCCTGTTGCTTCTCCTTCTCCTCCTCCAACCCCAACACCCTCGGCTCCTTCCTTCTCTTTACATCTCCTTGTCCCGTTCCCCTGGGATCCAACTTCACGTTCTCCCCTCCACTGTCAAAACAGGTATGTGGGCACGGAGGGCTGATGGGTTTCTCCCAGCGAAACCCATTCTTTGGTTTCTGACTTCTCCCGTTCTTTGAGTCGAGGACAGAGCACATGTTTTTCACAAATGAGAAAGCAAGTTGAAGCCAAGTACATAAAAATAGCAACGACAACCAAATCTAACAGAACAACCCAGAAAAAGATGCTTGGGATTGGTCAGAAATACTTGTTTTCTCTTTTCCCAGGCAAGTTTTATCTCTTTCCAGCCTTTCCATCTCCCGCGCTCTCCAGCCACCAAAGCTTGAGAAATCTCTAGAAAGGGTTGGCCCAGGGTGGCCCAAAAAGAAGTGGAAAACCTCTCCAGAAAGCTCATTTGCAAGACTGTGCTTCTATATCCCCGTGTTTGTGCAGTTCGTGGTAGGACGAGGGTTTGTCTCCTCCACTTTAGCTCCAGCATATGTATTCCTGGCTCCCATGGAGGCACCACCAGACGGCCCATGCCGAGCAGCATGCCAGAAACTTGACCTTCTCATGAACTTCAGGGTTATTTTCTAGTCTGCGCCCAGCTCCTTGCAGGCAGGACTGTCTGGCCAGTGGATTCTGGCCCTTTTGCCTGGAAAATGAGATGTGTCGGCCTGGATGGCCGGGTGGCTTGCCAGCTGTGTCCCCAGCAGCACTTCGCAGCCTCCTCGTGCTCCTCCCTTCCTTCTTCAACGAGTTGCCTTTGCTCATATTCACTTTGCACATGGGCCTGCAATGAGCGGACCTGTGAGACCGTCCTTGGTGGCCTTGGGCCAGCTGGCCGCCCCCCAGCTTTCCCACTGCAGCCACCAGCACACTCCTCAGCACAACAGAACTTAATGTACAACTTTTTTTTTCCTTTTTTTTCCTCTTTCCAGAGCTGCTCAACATTTTAATTACACCTTTCCTCATTTCCCTAATTTTCAGGGCAGGGTACGCGATGATCCTCGCCCTCCTCTCGCGGCAGCTTAGCCGGCTAAGGTCCAGTTTGTGCTGGAGCTAAACCCAGCAACACTCCTAACTCAAATCAATATCATCTACCCCAGCCTAAGGCAGTTTATGCTGATATTAATAAGGAGGCATCGAGTTCCAGCACTAAGGATCTGCATTAAGCTCACCGCTCAGGGCTGTGACTGAATTTCACAGCAACCTCTGCTTCGTTCCCTGGGTCACCAGCATTTGCAGCAGCTCCCAGACCTCACCTGGCAAACCCCACCACGCGGTCCCTTCCTCCCTCGGTGCTCCCAGACCGCTTCCCTGTTTCTTCTGCACTGCTGCGTCAAAGGGAGATCTCTGGTTAAGTGGTTCTTCCAGTTACCCTATTAATGAGCCTTTTAATTAGTATCCTTTCTTGCTAAGTAATTGCCACAGCACGAGATCCACTTGGGAGATGCAAATGAACGGGAAGCAGGATGCTGCAAGGTAGCGGAGGAGCTGAACACGCTGTTAATCTTCCGACGGGCTGCGTTAGGAGGAGCAGGCACGGCGCCCGGCAGGCGCGTCCCCGCCGGGGATCGCGCGGTCT
>NW_010549303.1:0-22288 GCF_000687285.1 Phaethon lepturus | reverse complement strand
GGAGTTACCATCTCTGGAAGTGTTCAAAAAAAGCATGGACGTGGCGCTTTGGGGCATGGTTTAGTGGGCATGGTGGTGTTGGGTTAACAGTTGGACTTGATGATCTTGAAGGTCTTTTCCAACCTTAATGATAATGATTCTGTGATTCTGTGATACTGGTGAAATGTTTGAACTGGTCACTGTACAACATAAGATGATCCTCTGTCATACTTTAGGACATAACAGAGGTTCTGATATTTCCATTTTTTAAAAGGTTAAAAAAAAAAGAGAGCCCCAGTTCCTCCCTTCTACCACCCAGTATATTGCAGGTTCAAGTTTCACACAAAATATACATAATATTTTCTTAATATTTTCCAAGCTTGCGTACTTGGATAACTCACAAACTCTGTGCTCTTGGTGGGCGGGGAAAGGCAAGGCAGACCTACACAGTGGAGCAGGCTATGGGAGAAGAATCTTCCAGGTAAATAAATTTCTGTTTGTATTATTTTTACCTGCATAGTCACTGTTGTTAGATCACCATCCTGTTGTTTCCACTGTGCTTTTAGATGTATGGAAAAATGGCACAAGTTTCACCAAGAATAAAAATGACTTGCATTTCTAATTAAATTTTCTGGAGAAGAACCTATGAAGACAGAGGCTTCAGTTTTCATAAGACATCAGAAAGATCTCAATATTGCAGATGTCTTCATACATAATCTAGCAAACTACTCAATACTTTAAAAATGCAGGAACTGATCTAGCCTGAGAACTGATGAACAGTACATTCCAGCTAAATAACACAGAATAAGATAATAATGTTATAATTTCTTTTAGGTCCTCCCCTGCCCCTAAATTTGCATGTTCTTTCTTTTATTCTCTGCACTGAGGCATAACGATTACAATAACTGTTTGCTAATCTTTTCAGAAAACAATCTTCACTAGCTACAGCAAAACATCTGAAAGAAATAAAGTTTATTTAAATGTGCAACTGAAGAGAATGCATTCTGAAGTGAAGATGTATTTTGGATATTTAAAAAGAAATTAATTCAACATTTTCCCTGAATGTATCACTGTTCAAGATTAGAAAGGTGCACTGTGTGCTTACAGAGGCAGAGATGTTTAAGCGTTTTGTTTTTCATCCCCCATGCTTATTCCTATCAAGGCCCTTTGGTCAAGAATGAGAACAGAGATTTGGCGATACACTTCGCTGCTCCACAGATGAAACTCTGACTCTTCTAAAAATTAAGCTAAAAATCTGATAGGTTTCAGTGGCTGTATCTATGCTGTAGGGTGTAACCTACTCTGTGCAACCCCCTCGGCAAAGCTTACCCCGGTACAGCTTCAGCTGTGCTCTAGGGACCCTTGCTCTGACAGAGCCCAGCTGTGTGACCTTGGCTCAGACTGCTAAGGACATTGTTAAGCCGGGAGGGAGCGGTGTGATTCTCTGCAGAGCCATAAGAAAGGTAAAATTTCAAACCGGTGGGGTTGGTAAGAAGACGAACGTGAGTAGCTCAAGAATGGAAGAGAAAAAACACTGAAATAGAAATGCTGAAGGAGAGAAAACAGAATTGGCAGAAGATGGCAACTCAGCAACGTGAAGGATTCGTTTCAGGGGGAAGTGGAGCCTGACCATCCTCCTGATCTGCAGAAAGCCCCTGGGAGTCTATTGGAGGTGGTGAGCATACTAATGCTTAGCTGAATAGCTTATTCAATCTCAGCTGTCTTCTGTTCACATTTGCTAATAAATAATTACTGTATGCATTTAGGCTGTACATGTGCTACCTGCAGAATCTTTTAGTGTGAGCTAAAGGTATTTGAATAAAGTGGTCCAAGGAGGGAGGTCTATAAGGACACGAAAACCGTCAGCATTCTCTATGGTCCTGCCCCTGCAGCTCTCCAAAGTCAGACCTTGGCTGTCGTGCTCAGCCTATCTGAAAACGGGTATGGTGGTCTTTGGGTCAATGCAGAGTCATTATGCAACCAAAATAAGCACCTGAACCCAGAAATGGTATTCTCAGTCCTTCGGCTTAGACATAGTCTATGGCAAAACATAGCAGTATCACGTATTATCGGTCTCTCCATCCTGAAATACCTCCTATAATCGCTTGCTGGTGAAACTGTGTTTCACTCTTACAAATTGCCAGTAACTACTCTGCTGTGACTAGAATGGTTATGGTCTCAGCTGCAGTAAAGTTATGAGATACTTAATGTGGATAAGATGTTTGATAATAATCTATTATTTTAATATTATAATCTAGAATGATAATGTATTCTTTCAATATTACATCTTGAGAGATGCATTTCTCTCTCCCTGTGCTTTCTCTGCCATGAACTGTGAATGAACTGTTAAAACTTTTGGAATATGTTCCATTACTGCACATTCATTATTTAACAGCTAAGATTAATTGCCTCCTCTTCAAATAGAAATGAGACAAAATAAGTTTTAAAACAGAATTAGAAAAGCTTAAAGTCTTAAAGTTCGGGTCCTAGCTGGCTTTTAGAAAGCCTGAGAAATTGGTCTAGCCCACTCGTTTTTGGAGTTAAACAAAACAAAAGCAACCTGAATCTAATCCATGCTACAGATAAATGTTTTAACAAAGAGAGACCGGAGGCTTCCCAAGGTGCCACTAAAGATCCCTTCAAAAAAGGCTGAAGAAAGATATGAAAGCTGATTACTGGATATCTGATAATTGTTTAAAGACATAAGAAAGCATTTTCTTCTCTTGAGTCTACTTGCTTGAATTTCTGCCCATGAAATAGGTGACAACACACTTAATAGTCTAGGAACAGTCAGGGTCTAGAGGAGCACTGTACAGAACACGCACAACGAACTTTGAGGAATTAGCCCTTAGTGACAGAAGACAACTTGTTAGCAGTCTTTAGCACCATTCCTACTCCACTTCTTCATAAAATGCCCTCTGAGGAGCCACACTAACTTAGATATTTAAAACTCTTGGGAAACACAAAATGTTAAATACCGGCACATACTGAAGATTGATGGCTATGAAACACATGTCCAAAAGCAATGATATGAAAAAATGAACTATTTTGAAAATGTTTGCATTATGTATGTGGTGACCAGTATTACCCATGACCTCTACCATTAATTTTTCTTATTGTGCCTAATCTGTGTTTCATGTACCATAGATGACTGTCATGAAAAATGCAGTTAGTGCTTTACATGATGCCATTTTCAAAGTTGTCTATAGTAGCAATTTTAATATCTATAGCTACAGGAGACTGTTGGTCTTTTTATATGATCTGGACATCCCTGAAACTTAATTCTTCTGTCATTTAGGCTGGAGGTTGTCAGCTGTTCTGTAAAACAAGTTGTCAGGTTCTGTTCTCAGTAACGGCAAACTCTGTCCACTTGGTATTTGGAAAATCAAATTGTGATCTATAGAGCTTATAAAAGTGTCCCTATGCCTGATAGGGTTGTGACGGTTTTGAAGCTACTTACTCATTTTGGTAACTCCCTTATTCTGAGTATCATTGCTGTCTAGTAGCTGTAGAGAAATTATGGAAGGTACTGACCTGTGACCAGTACGGCTGTAGTGAATGTCATCAGAGCTATAGATAAATTGATTTAAAGACCTACAGCCTGTTCTGGTAGCAGCTGTTTCGGTGAAAGGGGTGTGATAAGTTCAGCAATCCTCATGCTTCCTTTCAAATTGCAGCAGGAGAGTGTGAATTTGCAAGAATAAATGAAATTGCTATAGAGGAAGGTTTGCTCTGGCTTGAATTTTGATAAAGAGCTTAGGAAAGTAATACAAAAAAGCTGACTCTCAATTGGAAACACTCAGTGAATCCACAGATTCAGGATTTGGGAGATGTCTGTAGCACTGTTTGAAAAAAAAAATTGAGAATCCTGGAAGAAGTTAAGACTCGTAGAGAAGTTTTTCTTAGTTACAGATGCTTGTAACTGAGATACAATTTATTACGCTTGATTGCGGCACCGTAACAGGTTTATCATGACCAAACAGACACTACCTAGCAATTTATCTCTAAAAATCTCTTAATTCTGGTGGTCTTTACACTTATCATGAAGTATCTACATACCCTTTAAAAACAGTTCCTGAAGCTAATCTTACACAGGCAAGTTTTAAGCTGTGGTAACTGATGGAAAGTCAGCTCATAAATAAACGGAAAACAGATATATTCCTACCCATCATCGCTGTCAAAACCCTATCCTGTCCAATAGATCAGGTAACAGATAATACCCCTGTTGGTGCTAAGTAAATCATAATGTGATACACTGCCCACTGAAGTAATGTGAGAGACTTCACTGACTTTCACAGCCTCTAGATCCAAATCTTATTTAACAATCTAATAGTTATCTAAATATTATGATAAATATACTTGAATTGGGACTAGAAATTATTACCAAAAGAAAGTGTTTGCAAGCTTAAATTAGACAGACGAGCCACCTCCTGTATTTGAAAACAGACCAATTTTTAAATTGTGTTCTATTTTACCAAATTGAAGTTCCTTTTGAATGGGAAATATTTGTGTACGGAGCCAGGCGAAATTATGCAGCTATTCCTTCTGCATATCTGGACATCTAACTGAAAGCTATTACTGTGGGTTTATACAACTGGGACAGAAAAAACCCCAAACAAGTAAGGCAGAAAATGAATGAATAATACACTCAAAGGAACACTAACAAGCAAAAATATTAACCAGATGGTTATTCTTTTCTAATGAATAGCTGCTAAAGATATTGTCCAGGTAAAGTCACCCCAAAGAATTACCCCTCAGGCATGTTGTTTTATACTCCTGCTTCATTTACTTTGCAAACTTTTTGTTAACTATGTGTTCCACCAACTACATTTTAGTTGGCTAAATAACCATTTATATAACTTCTACATTAAGATCATGAAAGCAGTTCTGTCGGTACAGCCTAACCTTGCAGTCTTCTTATCAAAATACCGCTGTGACAAATCAGCCTTGAGATATAGCAATAACTATATATATAACAATATACAGTCCAGTCAAGCAAGCAATCGTATCTATTCACTGCCCTCCTCAGAAAGCTCTATTATTCTACCTTGATCATTCTATCCATAATATGCATACCCAGTAGACGCAGGTAACTAGACCTCACACCCTTAGCGTTGCCAACCATATATCCTTTCAGCTTAGTTGATAACATTTGGGGTCACTTTTCAAAGGCTGAATTAAATCAGGTGTCTGTCAGGCTTCCACAGACAATGTATCTGAGCAGTCTCCTACCTTTGAAGGACAAACAGTAACTCTCAGCTAATTATTCTCTGTTCTAACGCTTCTGAATCACAGCTAATGGCAAAGGAATGGATGGAAAAATACAGGGTTTAAGGGACAGGACATAGTTGTCTTATGATTGTATACATTCCCATTACAGGCCAGTCAGAAAGGAGATTTTCTTCCTTACCCTTATCACCCTGGTAAGTCTCCCAAAACAAACTTTTACTTTTCCTTTCCCACATCACATCGGTTGTTTTTTCTTCATTTTGCTTAATCTGGCTTTGTTGTCACTAGGAGCAAGAATATAATTGAGTTCACGTGCACAGCTTATTTCCGCTTCACTAAACAAATGATGTCCAAGCACTGAATGAGAAGTGGCTGATTAAAACTCACACAGTTAACACCAATTATGTACCATAAGTTATTAACAGTAAGCTTTCAGGATTCAGAAAAAAAAGTGACACTGAAACAACCTAAGTGTTCTCACCAGAAAGTCGTGCTGTTGGGGTCAACATCCCTCTCAGACAGCTAAGAACATGGTGCACTTGGTTCATGCCTTGAACCCAACAAAGCAGAAGAGCCTAGGTTCAGGTGGAAATGGTTGGAAAGGTAACGACATCAAAGTACACCATTGCTTGTTTTCTTTTATAAGAGATACCTGATAATTTTAAGATTTTAAAGCACAGAAGTGTCTACATCAATACAAAATTGCTTACATTTCTATAAGTCTACATCACGTCTTCGATTTCTCATACAAGTTCATGTACACTTGTGAATCAAGTTACTCTGTTGCTGTCAATGAAATCAGTTCTGTTGAATTCAGTGGGATGCCTCTTGTACCAAAAGACAATTTTGATTCTGTGAGCTTGCCTGCTCCCAGACACAGGCAAAATTGAGCTTTTAATCACCTCTGTGAGCTTCTGTTTTATATATCTGCAGTGATGGTCATCTACAGTAGGAGAGAGTTTTGGCAAATCCTTTACATTTTTGGCATTACATGATTGCTTGCAACATGCAAGTTAATGAAATGGTGGGTGCAGAGAAGTAGAAGTTTTGTTCAAGCTTTGCTAAAATAACAATTCTGCAGCCAAAATTCAATTTTCACCCCTTTCTTGAAATATGCTTTTTTCTTAAAAAACAAAAAGTTACTTAATCTCATTTTTGAAAGTAAAAGCTTCATTCATCAATAAAAGGAAAGGGCACATTTATCAGAAATATTTTCCATTATTTTTCACTATAACTGGAAGACCCTCTTTTGTTTAACGGCTGCTACAGGTTGTTGTCAGTAACACATGTAAGTGCATTTTTTTGGTTACTTTGTAATGTAACTACCTTACATATAGTAAGTCTTTAAGGCATACAGCTTCCTTCGTCTCATTCTGCATGATGATTTTAACCTAAAATTATTTGGTCAGCAGACACACAAACGGCTCTTTCTGCTTTAACATTATCTATTAGAACACCAAAACTATTTATGAAACAATTATAGGAAAAGCTGTTTTATGCTCTAAATTTTCCCCGTAGAAAGGTTCTGTTCCTTTTGTATTCTGGGTGCTACTGACTGCTCCCGGTTCACCTGTGAGACGATACTTCAGTCTGCCCCAGAAGAAAATTGACAAAATTATTAAGAGGGAATAGACTGCTCCCTTTCCACCTGGAGTGGACTTCAGAGAGGGGGATGTGAGCTGAAAGCTCCTTTTTGCTGGAGGCAGAGGAATCCTTGCTTTGACGTCAATGTCAACTGAGAGAGTAGAAGCACTAACCAATTCCGATTAAGCCTCAAGTTCTTTTACAGGCTCTGAATCATATAGGATTTTCACAGGAAAAAACGTCTGATGCTGTAAGCTTGCTGAGAAAGTTTCATCATGAGCTATTCACAGCAGTTTTCGGAACATACCCCTCCCAGCTCCCTGTATTTGCTATACCTCCTACATCTAAAACCACATCCAGTCCTACTGCAAGTGACTTCTTTTCTATCCGCATCCCAGTAGGGTCTCCCGGACACCCCTCCCACAGCACACTGGTACCCCAGCCTGCTGGGGACTGCCTGCTGTGGGTGCCACAGCAGTCAGAGAAGAGGACTTGCCAGAGCAGCCAGCTACTTGGGCTCAAGGCCCTACACCAAGGCAGCACGTCTCCAGCAGAGTCATGAACCTCAAGAATGAGAAGAGGCAGCGTGCAGATGCTCCCCCGCGGCATTGTGAAGCCAGCCCTTAAGAGCATCAGTGTTCCTCAGTCTGTCTTACGGTTTTTGAATGAAACTTTTGCCCAAATACACCAGGAAGAAAGGGGTCCAGTGTCACAGAGGATCATAAATTCATTGAGGAAAGGAGTTCTGCATCTATGTTAAAACAGGAGCACTTCCCTCCTGCCCACAGGTCCACTTGCAGGGATTAACACGGTTGTGGCTCCTTGCCCACACATCAGTCCAACACAGGTCCTCCATGTGCCGACTACTTGCTAAAAGCTGCCTTCATCAGGTCAATGCATTAAACCAGCCTCAGCTCCCAGATTTTTCATTTTCTTTTCACAGGCAAGGGGCAGAAGGAAGAGCAAGAATACTGCAGCTTTCTGCCCTGGAAAAAACAAAGCAAAGCTGTGTGTTTTTCCCCTTATCATCCGTCAGGGTAAGGCTAATTAGGTTGCCGAAGAGATGCTTTCCAGAGCAGGTGCCACTGAGAGCCTGCAGCCCTGGAGGTACAGTCAGCCAGGCAGCCATGAGAGTCTTCCTCCCCATGGGCCTAAAATCTCCGAGTGTGTTGGCGTATCTCCCCTCATCATGCCAACAGCTCCAGCTGACATCCTCTCTCTCCGGAAAATTTCACAGGAGCTGGCAATGTTCCCTGTGGCTTTCAGCTACAGATACCCCTAGTTCAGTTGCTGTTTGATGTTGGTTGGATAAAAGAAGGCGCCTGGAACTGAATTGCCGGGGGTCTCAAGCTATGAATCTGTTTGATACATGTGTCCCTCAAACTGGCTCCTTGCAAGCCAAACTTGAAACTCAGGCTGAGGGCAGGGACAGTGGCGTTGCAGCCATGGCAGCTGAGACCTAACATTAAACTGTTCCTCTATGTCAGCAGATAAACACACGTAGCACGGCACCGAACCATGCTGGCTGGAAGTTTGAGGTGACTCTGACTCAGATGTGTCCGCACTATATTTCACTGCAAATATAGTTACGCTCTTGGAGTTGGGGGTGGCGGGTGGGTATATTTACACCAACTTAATACATCTGCCCCTTGTGAAAGCTAATAGAGCTTAATGCCGAAGGCTTAATGCCTTTTGGTCTGGAACACCCTGCGGCATCAGCTCCGCGCATGGAGCAGACACCTGAGGACATAAGCATGGCTGTGCCTGCATCTGGAACCCAGGGCTGGGCAAGGCGGCGGAAGCAGCGGTTCTGGAGCTCTGCTGGAGCTGGCTTGCGAAACCATCACGGGCCTAGAGAGCTGCTGCTGAGACGCCTTCTTCCTGCACAGGAGCCGGCAAACCAACACAACTTCCCTTGCATTTACATGCCCTGTAGTCTGTGACTGACTTGTTGCTTATAATAGGTAATACAATGCATACAAGTAACACTTTATTTGCAGCTCCCAAACATTTTTTTAGCCTCACAAGACAGCTGATAAAATCCAGACAGGGGAAGATAAGGTTACTCTGCCCGTGGCCAGCTAGCAAGCTGGTGGCTCCGGCGCAGATAGTAACTGTCTCTGCTGATTTACAAGCATTATCCTCTGTCAGAGACCATGATGCCTTCCAGGCTGACTGGGGTTATTAAAATTAGAGGTGTGTAACAGGAGTAAATAATAACTTCTCTGCATAATATGGCTGGAAAACTGTATTTGGAAGCCTTTATTCTCAGGTGAGGACCACTAGTGAGGTCCTGCTTACTGCAGGGAGAGTTGATTGAAAGAAATCACCTGAGGATCCAGTCCCCGCTCACTAATTTTCCCTTTTAATTTTATCTGTAGACTGTATTAATTTTTAATTGCTTACATAATTTCCTTGGTTGTTTTTGCAATGATGACTTAGATGTGACCAATCCTTACTTGCTGCAAGGGCTAATGTTCCTGGGTTTGGCCCTTAATAAAATTATTCAATAATAATGTAATTGCTTTTGGAGCCACCATCTATTATGTATTTCCTGTTTTAAAAGAAAGATCTTCTTTGACTTTGTGTACAGGAAAGAGCCAGGTTACAAGTTACAAGAGGCATATTTCAAATTAAAATTACATTTACATCTTAAAGCTAACACAGTCTGGACTCTGAGCTAAATCAAAACTTTCCCAAGGTAGCTCATGTATGGAGCCAAGTCCTGCCCCTCTCCACCAGTGACCTACAAATGCATGAACAGGATTCCTGTACCTTCTCTGGTCATCATGTACTTTGTTTTTTAGCTGGTGCTAGGGCTAGACTTTACTGTCTTTCCCCTTCCCCGTAAGTTACTGGAGTCCGTTATCATGGTTAACTTCACACAACGTTAGCATACACATCTTATTCCTCCTCCTGCTCTCCTGCATCATGAGTATGAGAGAGCTGCCCTAGCCAGTCAGGGCCCAAGTAACCTGTTAAGTAAATACTTGTAACATGTTGGAGAAACAGCAGTCAGGGTTAGAGTTCAACTTGGGTGCCTGGAGCTTCCTGCAATGATATTTTTTTGTCTCAGCAAGTGGATTTGTGGTGGACTCCAAGTGGATATTTTGCCACTGTTAATATGTGATGAACGAGGAATGTTAAACCTGGCTTGAGAAATGAAATGCAGTTGCCATTATACCCAAACAAATATCTGCGGTTCCAAGGGACCTTGTGCAAAACACGCTGAAAACCACGATGCCCTGGCTGCATTGGTGGTATTAGCTAAAACACTTCAATAAAACTTGCCTACTTGCCTACATCCAGTGCAATTTCATCTCTTGAGTACAATACAGGAGTACTCCTAGAGGCATAACCTACTCCCGGTCAACGAAGAAAATTTTTGGCCAGGTTTTGTGTGATGTAAATCCCAGAGTTGCAAAAGCATTTTTCCACCACTGAGACTCTCAGGATATTGACCTTTACCTGATCTTATTTCATACACTCTGGAGGAAGGAAAAGTTTAAAGAAAACGTATTTCAGTTGTGAGGTAAGAGGGAGAATGGGCTGATTCATGGCAATTTGTGTGACTTTTCTTGCATAGTCTTCAATGGATAATCTCTCTCATGAGTTTTCATTTTTTGATCATTTTTCACCCATGCTTGTAAATTGTTTTTAAAAAGTCTTAATTCCACTGACCAATTTTAATAGATTTTTCTGTCTCTCACTACTTGTGTATTCCAAAGAACCCAAAAGACGTTTCTGATTGACAGAAAAACATTACACCTGGAAGTAATGACTGTAGTTCCATCTGTCTAGTTTGGGTGTGAAACACATGTCCTTAACATGTCCCTATTTGAAGCAGTTGTAGATTAACAAAAATCATAGACATTTGCACAATTTTAAGGAGAAAAGCAGATTTCATGCAAAACCATGAAAACATTAGCCACTCCAGTACAGAGGACCAGTCTTTTATTTTGAATGCATGGTATTCTCTTGCAGAAGTGTTCTATATCATCAGATATATTATGTAACTTCCTTAAATATTTTCAATATTAAGTCATATCCTGGAAGGCAGTGCTGCGGGGATAGTGGCTGTAATGCTTTACCAAGCAAGAAAAACCATAGGAAGAAACTAGGTACTTGTTCTTGATAATTTTCCTGCTCCTAATTTTTACTATATACTTCTTTATTACTCATTTAATAACACTAGAATTTTGTGTTTCTTTCAGTCACATTCCTGTTTACTCCCCATTTCCCTGACTAGCCATCCCACTTTATGCATGAAAAGGTGTTGAGCTGCTGACAGGAGTCAGCAATGCGTTGTGCTAGGGCAGCCCTGTGCAGCTCTGACCTGCTCTCTTTTTCTAAAGATAGCCCAGTGTTGATATCAAAATCCATTGCCTGTTGTTTTAAAATGTCATTCACAATATCTACGTTCTGAATATTTATATTCTGAATATTTTCTCCTGTTGGTTTAAGTGCCAAAAATGACCATTTGCTCTTTGCTTCTGTCATGCTGGCTTAATTAAACTTCTGTTAAAAGATGCATCTGGACTTGAGTAGAAAATCAGATGATCAACTGGAACAAGAACCTATGGTGAGTTAAGCTTTCTGAGAACAAAACGTGGACTTTACCAAAAGAACTGCATCTACATTTAATCGCTAACTCAGCAAACACTGAAATGTCAATCAAGAAAGAGTCTTTTTAAGTTCTGTAACAAATTCACTATATTTCTGTGTACAGTTGGATTCCTCCTGCTGAGTTGTTACTGGTGGAGGCTCTCATGGAAGGTAAAACTTATCCAGTGTTCATCTGGAGCACTAAAGCAGTCCCAGCCTAGACAGAGGAAATTACCTTTCACAAAGGCAAAGGTGAAGCGAGTTCCCTCAATCTAAATAAATTCATGTGATGCTGTGCAGACCTCCTCCCTTTCCTGTTGCTAAACATGACTAAATATTCCCTTCCAGGATGACTTTATCACCTGGTAGTACTTCAAAATGAATGAATTTTGTACCCCAAGTCACCTAGTGTATAAGCCTAGGGCAGCAGATTTTACATATGGTGTGCTTTTAGTTTGTTGGAAGTACAAATAATTGTAATAATAAATTGCACTGACCTTTCAGCTACAGAGGCAATGAGAACAACCATAGCAAAGGAAAATAAGAGCAGCAGAGAGTAAATATTATTTGTAAACATTGAAAATGCTTGAGAATGTTGAAAAACGATAAATGATAACCCAATGCTGAATGATACTAAAATCATTCAGACTGAGACTTTTTCCTTTCATTGCCCTAAAAGATTAGTGAGCATTTAATAACAAATAAGAAGTAAAAAATGCTATGTCTTATATTTACAATAGTTCACATCTGTTTCTACTGTATTATGCACAAGTACCAAAATCCTTTCCCGTAGATTTTGAAGCAACATTTTCACTGTTATCCTTTATTCCAGCCTGTCTCCTGATGATGCCACTTCTTGGGTAACAAGGGCTGGGGATAATCATTCCACAGTAATTGTCTTCAAGAACTGATAGTTTCTCTTCAGTAGCAGTCACTGGGTTTATGATTTGAAAACCATTCAGATCAGAAGTATATATTTGAGTGACTTAGGCCAAGCAGCTTAGACCTATCTCACTTCTAGTGGGCAGGTTAGCCAGATGTTCTCAGACTAGGCTGTGATTCACACAAAAGACATCGGGGCAAGGTCTTCTTCATGCAGGTACTGTGTTTTTGCTAACACCCAGTGGCTAGAGGACTCAGGGGGTGAAAAATCTTGTTTTCACAGCTCCGTTTTGTCTCATATAAAATAAGGAGTTGGATGCAGGTTTCTCTGAAATGAACAAAATTCTGCAATCACCAGGGACTGTTCTGCTAAGAAGAGGCAATCATAATCTTTTCTGCTGGAAATGGTTAACTTTCCATAACAATTGAATATGCACTGAGTTAGATTTAAAAAAAAAAAAAAAAAAAAGTCTGTAAGGAAGAGATTGAGTCTGTAGACCACAGAGTCATGTTCAAGCCTCTGACTAAATGAATCTCCAATTATTTGCACAAAGTAAACAATTCCAGCAAAAACAACCGGGAGAGCATTTACTCTGACTGCACTAAAAGAGTAGGTATAAAGACGTTTTGCTAGCACATGGGAGACCTATGGCTAGTCTTGAGGCTAACATAAGCAAAAAGAGGGCTGAAAAGAGGCCTTTCGTCTCCAGAAAGAGGGTCTTAATCAAGGGCTTTAATTTCCTTAATGAAAGCATTTGACATGTCCTCTCATGCCACAATTTATGGTCAAGAATCCTCATCAGATGCTTCGCACCCTTTATGTTCCTCTACCTGCTTACCTCCTGAGGCCCATCTGAACTTCCATGGGTTCATGACCCCAGTTCTGAGGAGCCCAAATCTCCTCCAACATCATGCAGGGAACTGGAGAACTTATACAGGTCTGTTCCAGTGGAAGGCAGACATGGAAGTCACATGGTGCAATGTTAATGTCTCCTTGAATTTAGACCGTCCCTCTCCAAGGAGGAATACCTTACCTAGAAAATATTTTGTATCTTTACGACATGGTATGATAACAGACGGTAATAGTGATTACTGATGAAATAGATGAAGGAAGGGAGAAACAACTGTTCCAGCAAGAAGCTATAGGAATATTAACACGTATACATGTAAGCAGACTTGGGAAGTACCTTCTGAATCATTCTGCATATCAAACAAATATTGAAAAATTCTTTTTGATAAAACGTAGAAAAAAATGTATTGCATAAAAGCGCAATTATTTACCTTTAATTTGCTCTATTTCCAACGAATCCAGGTTATCAACACTCACTATTATTTGCAACCTTGAACTGGAAGCTAAGAAGTCACTTATACAGAGGAGGAGTTTTAAAAAAATGCCTCTGTAAGAAATTACTACTTTTTTAAGAACAATCCTTAGCTAGTCTTTGCTTTCCTTATGAGGAAAAGGAAAATGTTTTTATGCAGATGAAACACTAATGCTGCCCGGCTTTGAAAGACTGCAGTTACGGGCATATGCTTAAAGAAAAATCACATAATCACAGAATCATTAAGGTTGGAAAAGACCTTTCAGATCATCAAGTCCAACCATCAACCCAACACCACCATGCCCACTAATCCATGTCCTGAAGTGCCACGTCCACACATTTTTTGATTACTTCCAATGATGATGACTCCACCACCACCCTGGGCAGCCTGTTCCAATGTTTGACCATTCTCTCTGTAAAGAAAATTTTCCTAATATCTAGTCTAAACCTCCCCTAAATGACTTTCTGAAAAAGTTATTGTAACAAGAAATTCTGAGTTATCACCATAACAGAAATGCCTTGATTTACAGAGAAGCAGTTGACAACAAATCTTTGTCTTTTTTTGGCACTGCATTTATAATCCTGTATTTGACAGATAAATGTAAAAAAATGTATGTTTTATACATAAAATCAGCCCAAGCACTGTGTAATTCTGTTCTGTAAACAATTTAGATGGAAATTTGGAAGAAGGATGGAAACTTTAAGAATATCTTCCCCATAAAAAATCAGTTACTGTCTGACTCTGAAGAAAGAAACAGATCCCTAGAGCAAAACCGTAGTTAATATATCTCCAGGAGCACACAGTAGCAAATGTAAAGCTTGGGATAAGTATTTTGCTATTGCTCATTTTCTGACTCACCTAGAAATAGTTTGGCACAAAACCAATTAAAATATAAAACATACTTTTATATGCAGCTTTGTGTACAAGTTATTAGGCACCACTAGAAGTGATTCAGAAGAAAGTTCCTTTGCTGTTGTGTTATTTGTGGTCTCATTTGCAAACAGCTTGCCTCATGAATAAGTCATGAGGTTGTATTGCAATCCTGTTTTGAGCATTTGTTTGGTGAGATGACTTCAACTATATGCACATGTGTATGTCATTGCAGGAACACTAATACAGCATTATGCTTACCAAAGCCAAGACAAAAGCACACATGCTAAACAAACATAAAAAATCAAAAGTAACTATTAGCAGGACAGTTTATATTTGAATAAAGATTTTGGACCTTTCATGTTTCTGAGCCATTAGTATTCTTTTAACCTGGATTTACTGAGGGGAGCGTTCTGTCACTGTTCCTCATGGGATATCAAAATTTTCTGTCAGATGACCCCACTTCTCTGTTGTAGGTGAAATTCCTGGCATTGTAGGTGAAATCATGGCAGGTGAAAACCCTGCCATGCTATATGATCCCATGACTTTATCATATATAAGATGTAAAAAACCGAGTCTCATGAAGTCAAGGGAGAAATTCTGGTTGATTTCAGAGGGGTCCAAACAGCAAGTTACTTCGGTGCATTGTCAAGACAGCTACAGTGATGGCTAGGATGTGCTAAGTAAGTTGTACTTATGTTTAAGCACCCGTTCTGTCTTCACATATATTTCAGTACTTCTTCTGAATCCCTTGTTTAAACTGTACATTGCCTACTTTGAGGATGCTTCTGCAAACATATTTATAGATTCTCATGTGATAAGGGGTTGTAGAACCACAGCTTGTTGAAATGTGACAACTGTATGGTAGCAAAGAAATTGCTATGATGGCTCATACATTGTAAAGGATATTTGCCACATTGTTTTACTTGTTGGAGTGCACATTTTATCTAAAAAATAAATCCACTAAAAGTCAAAGGTATGGAAGATCTGGACAATACTTTTCACTGATTAGGAACTTCAGAGAAAAAAGACATTTCAGGTGCCCAAAGTTTTTTGGAATTTAGAGTAAATTTAACAAACAGTTCTGGCCACAGAGAAGGATTTTTTTAAAAAAGTCTTGGCATTTTCTGTTTCAAAGT
The DNA here is from genome assembly GCF_000687285.1 of Phaethon lepturus. NCBI lineage: Eukaryota > Metazoa > Chordata > Aves > Phaethontiformes > Phaethontidae > Phaethon > Phaethon lepturus. The sequence continues at coordinate 6,677 of NW_010549303.1, read as the reverse complement.
TATTGAAACAATTTTTTTCACTTTGGAAGTTTCATATGTTATTTGAAATGAATCTATATTAAAGGCAAAATAGAAAAATCTGCAACCAGAAGTAAAAAAATCTGTTCAGAATTAAATAAATTGTTTTCTTTTAAGTTAAACAATGTATTTTGAGTCAACCTGAAAGAATTGTTTTTAAACTGTTTTGTTCATATTTCTGTGCCACACAATTTGTTTTGCTTGTTTGGAGCATATGATCATATCTTACACCTTTCCATGGGTTTTAATTGTTCATCCCTATGTTTCTTTAAAAAAAAATGTTTTCCCTGCCTTTATGATTCAGCAACTGAATTGAGATCTGATTATTTCTAATTGTGATGCAGCACCTCTGGACAGTACAAAAGCAATCAGCAAAACGGGTGTGCGAATGCCATGGAAACAGAATTTTTCTGAACCATGAAAAATACGTAGTTGTTCACAAGTCTTGCAATTCTTCACAATATCTTCATAACTATTTAATACTAAATCTCACATTGAAAAGATTACCAAATATTTTTCATAGGCTGTAAAGTAGTTGCTCCGGGACAGATACGGGCAGATTTGCTGTAGCATGCAGCAAGCCAGATGAACAGTTCAGACACTGAAAGAGAGGACTGAATTAGAAAAGGCTTTCACTAGAGTGTTAAGCAAATGTCTCTGTTCTTGTAAAAAGTACCTTTGCATCTCTGAGGTAGTTCTATTCCTGCAACGCAGAAGCTGGAGCAGAAGTTTTATTGTATTTCCTCATGTTGTAAATGGTGGTTTAAGCATTAATTGCCTGCTTTCTACTTACCCTAAAGAGTCCTTGACTCAGTTATTGGGTTGGCTTGATTGCACAGAGAGATGATGGAGAGTAGATGTGGCGAAAGCTCAGCAGACAATTTCATGCCATCTCGAAGACATTAAAGATAAGAAATAATAAAGGGGTCCACATCTAGTTTCCATAACAGATATTTTCTGAGTTCATGTTTTACCCATTTATGCTGACACAAAGTTCCTCAGAGCTCTGACATAGTGTTATCAGCACTGAATAAATTCCCAATAATCTTGCTAAATTGGTAAAATGAGCCCAGTATGGCAGGAGTGCCACAAGATCATCAGAAGGATAAACAGTTTAATCTTTTGTACAATGCATATGAAAATGTGACTGGTTGCTGCATTTCCTATCTCTGGTCTAAGATGAAGCATTAGAATTGGAAAGGAAAGCTCTACTTCGTTTCCCCAGTGGGAATACAGTAACTTCAAGATCAAGTATGTCAGCAGATTGCTCACATTTTCATGCACATTTGAAAAACTCTGGTTTCTGAAGGGACAATGCTGTAGAGCACCAGTGGTATCATACACAGTCCATTTCTGCCACAACTCCTTTAACTTGTCACAACAAAAGCACTATTTGTCAACAGCATCTATAGCCTTCTTTTTACATTAGAGTAGTCCCAGAGGTACAGAAATGTCACATATAATGAAGATCACGGTCCCTCCTCTGTGGTTTTCTGCAGCATCTTGTATTGAAAAGAGGTAGCTCCTTGGTAATGACTATAAAAACTATAGCACTGGTGTTTTCCTAAGAAAGTCCAGCCCTTAGGCTATGCATATAGTGCTCATCTGTAAACACATATCCCTACTGCAATATCTCATAATGAATGAAATATGACTAGAATGTGTATTAGCTGGCTGTTAATCAATTAACTAACATTATAATCTAATATTCTAAGTTAATCTAACATTCGTCAGAGATATCTACAGAGATGCCAGTGAGCTCAAGAAGGTGAACAGAGGAAGGATTCCTGTGCACACCTAGTCTCAGCCTTGTCCAAGAGAGAAAATACGCATAGAAAGGCAAAAGAACAGAACGTGTTTAGGTAGGCAGAGTATAATTGTCCAGAATAAACTGCAGCCTAGGAACTGGGCTGTAAGAAGGCTACACTGCTATGAAATCTGAGAATAAACACCAGTAAATAAGAAACAAGCCTTGACACTCTCCATAAATATTAATTCCTGCAGTTCAGTGCATCGGTCTGTGAAAGGTCTCATTTAGGTTTCTCTCTTGTTGCTGTTATCAGTAATATGTTTTAAAAGATACTGGAGTTGTGCTGATCTCCCTTAACTTGGTATTAAATTGGTATCATTATTTTTTCCCTTACATTTCAAGCAAATGCCCTTCTCATTATAGTCATTATGATATTTATTTCTATTGCTAGCATCTTTTGCTTTTTTCTAGATAGTCTAGATACCCAAACAGGATATACTATCCTGTTTTATTTCGCTGCTTAATTATATGTAAGTAATGTTTCCCTTTCCTGACTTTCCCTCTCTCCTAAATTGCTTCCTTCCATGTCAGAGGTACATTTAATTTAACAGCTGTCATGCCCTGAATTTCCCCAGTACTTGCCCCATCCACTAAGGCTATGCTGTTCTCTTCTTTCTCCACAGTGTTACATGAAGATCACATGTTAGGCTTAGTGCTTTGGCATCAAAGTGTGGCAGAGAAATGGGAGAGGCCAGCTCCAGTGACACTATTACAGAGCAATTCAAACTTTTCAGGACAGAAATAATAAAGAGGAATTCATTGGAGGTTATCTGCAAATACTGTCTGAACCCTGCCCTCAAAGGAAGATCAGTATAATTTTTACAGTAGTCTGATCTGGAGGTCTCTTCAGCCTAGCCCTGACCTCCACTGTTGGAAGACCTGGAGGAGAGTCACAGCTGGAGAGAAGTGGGGTGCTGCAGGTCTGCCTCGTACCAGCGGAGCATCTTCCTTCCAGATGCTCTTCACATGTGGTGAGCCCCATAGTCCTACTGCAGAAGGGGAAATGGTATCCGTTGTGGGCAATATCTGCTGTGAGAGTGTGTTGGGGCTGCGCACTTGCTCCCGTGCTCTTCTCCTCAAACAACAATATCTGAACTTCTGCCCGTGCTCTAAGAGGAAATATTTTCAAAACTCGAAATTACCTGCTGAAAGGCAACAGAAGTGCACTGAAAAGCAGCTTTTCCCAAGCTTTTTTTCATAGCATGCATGAACACCTGCTATTAGAAGAAATCATGTGGGCTATTCCGTCTGGAAGCGCGTCGCCGTCTGCTGTGCCAGTACTGGAGTGTCGCCGGTGCTATGGCCAGGTCTCGACACCGGCTGGTCGCTCTCTTCTGGGAACTTTCTCTGCTGGAACCCCTTGTGAAGCAAAATTCCTCTCTGCGTCAAAATCAGAGGTGAGATCCCAAATACCTATAGTTACTGTAAAAATGTGACTGACAACCCACATGCACATGAAGCCCTTGGGCCCATGACCCTCCTTGAAACAGTGCCGGCAGGGAAAAGCCACAGTGTCACAGAGCATGTCGTGCCGAAGGCAGCTGCAGAAAAGGGAGGGAGCACTGCAGTCTAGGAGTTTGCTTTTAGAAAAAAGAAATTTGGACAAGGAGCTTTTGACAAGCCTGGTAAAACTGCATTGACTCAGTCCCTGATCTTTTATTCCTCTCACTGCTTTATGCAGATCTAAGTATTAGAAACATGAAAGCAGCAGGTAAGCAAGGCTCCCAAGGCTGTTCCTCTCAAATTAAGAGAGTTTGTTTTTCAATACTTATGTTTAGGTGACATTGCCATCCTATGATGGTGAACAGAAATACTGTTAAACCTTACCAGGTCTGAGAGTTTTGGTGGAGTCTCAGCCACTGGATTTAATTCACAATAGTAACTTGCAAGGTTCAGGTCAGGCACCTCCTAATGTAAATGCCTGGAGTTCTTCACAGATAAAATAAAGTGCAGTCACAGCAGAAGAAACAGGACTGTAGAGCTGTCACTCATGATAAAGGCTGATTTAAATGCAACGCTATGAGGGTAAGCACACTTCTGGCCTCACACTTTCTAGAGAAACTACTGCTAAGAAAGTGATTTTAAAAAAAATGAATTATTTTTCCCTTCTTGCTGCATCATTACTTTGCTTGGGGCAGGATCTCTATTTAACATTAAACATGAAATGATACATCAGTGATCATAATACACTGTCCACAGGCACATATTCATACTGATCCTGTTTTCTACTGAAAGGCAGAAGCAGGTTTGGAGCTATTCCTGCTCTGAGGTTCCTGTTCACTTCTCCAATGGACAAGTGGCAGAAGCAGGAACCTCACTTCCACTGGGATCAAGGGAATAGCTCAGTGCTGGCATTTTCTCTCACCTTCCTTACACCATGCAAGAATGCCAACCTATCAGAGTAAATAATCAGAGTGATTCAGCTCCTGACAACACGATGATTACTTTGGAGAAATGACTAACTGAAATGATTTGTTGGAATATCTTACTCGGCAGCAGCAGTTCAGGAGCATCGAGGAGAGGTTATTATGACTGATAAGAGAAGAAACATGATTTAAGGTGGGGGTCACAGAGATGGGATATTTTTTTTCTGGTTCATGCATGCTTCTTTTGCATCTACATGTTGGATGATAGTAATTAATCTGTTGTCATTAATTAATCCTTATCCATAGCTAGGCTGAGCTGGTCTAAAGATATCAATATTAGAAAGCAGTGGAGGAGAAAAATGATGCTATTGTCTAGAGTAACATTAGTTCAGATGAAAACAAAGTCCTTTAGCTTATATGTTGTTCAGAACTGCGTAGAGTATTTGCAGCTTTTCTGGGCTCAAAACATGAGATCAAAATTTATTCCGTAGACTTAAAAAAGCCACAAGAAAAAAAAAAAAAAGTATTTCCCTGATTGGTGACTGAGTCAGATTTTTACTATACACCTTATCTTTTCAGAAGCAGAACCTTGGATGTGTCCATATCTTCTAGGGACAGTTCCTGACCTGCTTTATCTTGCTGCATGGTGAAGCACTTTGATCTGTTCCACAGCACAAGATAGGATCCTCCAAGTCCCACAGTAGCAAGAGATATCCTGTGAACAAGCTAATTCTGTCTAGAGTTTAAGGCTTCAAAATTTTATATCCTCTCTTGTATGATAAGTCATAAATGATGGATCTGGGAATGAACAATGGAAGATTCCCCCTGTGAAGTTAATGGTAAGCAGGGGTTTAAATTCCAGTTCATACCCACAGCCCTTGCTTTTCCTCACCACGTCCCTTCCCCCAGCAGTACTGGAAAGTGTTTACAGACAACTTAGTTTCACCATCTGGAGACAAAATGTGTTATGCAATGTCCAGATTTCACAGTTTTTTTTATTATTACTCTGTCTCTGCAAAACTGTTATTGTGACTTTGCAATGGCAAATAAAAGGGCCACTCCTAGCAGGATAGGAGAGAATTCTGCTTATTCAATTTGTAGAAATGGAACTGAAACCTGTTAGGGTCACGGATGGGTGAGGTGAAGCATACAGCATCAAAAGAGCCCTATCAAATACCACTTTGAATATCTATCAGATGGATACAGCACAAGGGAGACAGAAAATCAAGTTACTTTGGACTACAATGTTATTTCATGAAGGCATCATCGTGCAGTTCTCCATCAGGTAGACAGTATAGGCTCTTGAAAAATTAAAGACTGAAGAAAGCTTTTCAGTGTGAAAGGATTGCAAATATACAATCTTTCAGACACATGTTATCTGCTGGCTCCAGACTGCATAAAACAGTCCCTGTTATTTCCTCATGTTTTCTGCTTAGTGAATCTTTCAATCTGAAAACTGCAACCTAACTGTGAAGTGGTAAGTAATGAATTGCATCAGGTATATACTAAAATTATCCTCTAATAAACACATAAATTGTAAGAAGTATGAAAGTATTTGAACAGGTATACAAGTATCATTATTATCTTGGGTTTCCTCATTTCAGCTGAGGGGCTGCAGAAACTGCAGTGTGAAGCAGTGAGCTGCTTTCAGCACGAGCAGTTAGTACGTGGTATGTTCCTGGGCATTTACATTTAAGAAAATGCTCAGCTGATAAGTCAGAGCGTTTGAAAGTGCCCAAACTAAAGCTATAGATCCAAAACTTCCGCATTTGGGAGAAGTCTGAACGAAGATTTGGACCCTGTTTTACAGCTGGTGCTCGCTGAAATGCAGAGGAAAAAGCCCAAACACTTGCCCTACCCATCAGAGAGGGCAGAAGGAGCAGGGTTAGAAGTCACTAGTTCCTTCAATGCAAGAAGCTCTCAGATCCAAGCTATATAGCAACCAAAGCAGTGTTAATGCTATCAGTCCAAAACTTGGCAAAATCTGTCAGTTTTTTGCTTTAATTTCATATTCAACATGTAGATCATATCTGAAAAGATTCTCAGCTCTTGGCTAATTTTTCAATGGAAACTGAATGGCGGGTTACTGATTTGTGATTGTGCTTTGAAATTGCCATGCATTTGCATTTTATTTCTTTGTTTTTGACATCACAGAATCACGGAATCATTAAGGTTGGAAAAGACCTCTAAGATCATCAAGTCCAACCATCAACCCAACACCACCATGCCCACAAAACCATGTCCCAAAACACCACATCCACATGTTTTTTGAACACTTCCAGTGATGGTAACTCCACCACCTCCCTGGGCAGCCTGGTCCAATGCTTGACCACTTTCTCAGTAAAGAATTTTTTCCTAATATCTAGTCTAAACCTCCCTTGGCACAACTTGAGGCCATTTCCTCTCATCCTATCACTAGTCACTTGGGAGAAGGGACGAACACCCACCTCATCACAACCCCCTTTGAGGTAGTTGTAGAGAGC
>NW_010549302.1:354-725 GCF_000687285.1 Phaethon lepturus | reverse complement strand
TGAAGCCATGGGATCCTCACACAGCCCGATGGGGTCAGGGCACGCGTCCCACTCAGGGGTCTCGAACCCTGCGCTACTCGGGGAGGGGGGAACAGACCATGTCTGGGCCCAGCTGCAGGTGGCACTGGAGAACACTGGGGTGCTGGCAAGCATGAACGGGGAGCAGGGATGTGGGAGGGGGATGGGGGTCCTAGAGAGGCAGGGAGTGGCTGGACAGATTTGTCCCTTTCAGACCCTACTCCCCACCCTACCACCTCTGTGGAGCGCTGCACCCCCATGCTGGACGCAGTGGGGTGGGGGTGAACGAGGGCATTGCTCCCCAGCCCTATGAGCTCTGCAACAATGCTCTTTCATGGAGAGGGGAAGGAGCG
>NW_010549302.1:0-246 GCF_000687285.1 Phaethon lepturus | reverse complement strand
GCCCCCCCTTCACGGCCGCCAAACGCTCCTGGCTGTAAAAGTAACATTGATTACCTCCAGCTCCCTGATCGCTTAATCAGAACAGGATTATTTTACGCGCCCGCATCAGTGGCCGCTGACTCAATACGATTTTCCCCCCTTTGAAAAGAAAAATAGCTTTTCCCTTTCCTTATGAAAGCCAACAATACCCGGAGTGAGGCAGCTGGATCCTCCAGGATTTATGGGCTTTTCTCTCGCTTTCATGAA
>NW_010549301.1:0-12029 GCF_000687285.1 Phaethon lepturus | reverse complement strand
CCTTAATGATTCTGTGATTCTGTGAATATCAAAAAGCTGCATTCATTATTTGACAGTTGGGAGTGTGTTAAAAGTAGGTATTTGTTGCAAGTTTAAATTAATTACAAATTTCTTTGTACCCTGTATAAAGTCTACAAACTCATGCCCTGAATCAAGTCTCAACTAGGAGGTAGGGGAATGCAGGCACGGCATTATCAACTGGTTGGACTGGAAATTATCACCTTTCTGACCACCCAGCCCCAGTAGCTGCGGTAAATCCAAATCCTGGGTAGCAGAGGGTTGTAGGTGCAGCCTTTCTTCCTTCCTCAGTCCTGTGACACAACTTGAGCACAAGTAAGAGCAGCAGCAGAGCAGTTGTAACTTGCCCTAGCTAATGCGTGGCTGGAGCAGAGTGCAGCTCCCTCAGAGCTTTAGTGTTAACGGTTGGTTGGTTTAATTTTATTTTTCTGCCAAGATTTCAGGTTCAAATCACAGGAAAAACAGAAAGAAACAGAACATACTAATTGTCTTTAATAAAGGTTCTTTCTCTGATTCCTCCCAGTCAGTATCAGGAAAAGAAATACATATGGTGCTCGGGTTTGCACTTCAACATCACTGCAAAAAGCAAATCTATGAATCAGGATGACATTTAACAGATGGGGCAAAAAATAACCATAAACTCTCTGGCCTAAACACTGTTGTATAGGCTCAACTTGTCTATTTTCCTCAGTCCCAAACACTCTACCTGTTGCACGCCAAAACAACATTTATTACCAATTGTTCAGGAAAAATATTGCCCCTTTGTGGGCTAGTGGGGAGTCAAGGGATCTGGGTTTCCAATGATTTTTAGCCAGACTGCTCTGGAGTCCTGGAAGGACACTTCGGCACTTCCCATTTTCCCCCCTCTAAAAAATAAGGCTAGCAATACTTGTCTTAATTACACACTTAGTGGTGCTAATTATTTATCTATCTAGAGCATGTGAAAGCACTGACAGCAAGGTGTCACAAAGCTAAAAGTTATTAATGTTATACACCTTTTATCACCAATAATATCCAGTATTAACTCATTAATAAACAATTGGTCATTTTTCTGAAGATGAGATTGCCACAGTTCTAAACACAATGTACCATAACTAGGCAAAGCTAAAAATAAAATGCTGCCTAGAATTTGGAAATCTAAAAGCCCTCTTTCCAGCAGGACAGCTGTGCAAATATGGATAGCCATGTTTGATATACACCAGGTTATCAGCTATTTATAGCTTTAATTTCCTAGAAATCAAGAGGAAAAACAAGTGGTTCTGAACTTTAAATTATTATTATCATTACTTCATTACCATAGGTAGGTGGCAGAGTAAGCACTTCTTGAAAATTTGTTTCAGCCAGATTTCTTTTTAAAGAAAATTTCTTTTTAAATCCGACTATTGTGCCACTGCCCAGAAGCTCTAAAAGCAATGGAGACAGAATAGGAAAGATTGTGCAGGTAATGGGACCAAGGATAAAAAAAAATAAATATCGCCAATCCTTCAGCTGATAAGTTCATAGTTAGCTATAAACAGAAGATGAGGATGCATAAAACATGGAATCACAGTTTTTTTCAGTAATCTCTGCCTCAGAGAAACAGTGCAATCTGCATGTATGTTTCTACTAATCAAATACTGAAACAACGCTCTTGACATTGTGCTATCCTTCCTTGTCACAGCAGTCATTATCAAACTGACAGTCGTCTCTTTGGGGTAAAACAAGACTGTGTGAGATATGAGAGAAGTTTATCTGATAAATTAGTTCAGAGTGCTAACACACGCATTACTGAGATACTCAGTTGTTTGCATTACTTGAGAACAATGTCCCTAAAATGTTTTTCTGAAAATTAATGTACCTCTTGTTTAAAACCAGACATGCCAACTATTAAAGAGAGGGGTGGGAGAGTGTTCCAAGTCAGCAGCCTCTCCAAATCTTCCTGCTGGGTGCATTTTGGCTTGTTCAATTATTCATAATATATATGTAATTTCCTGGAGGAAAGGCCTTTCAATTTTTGTATTGCTCCAAATGGATGATTTGACACAGTATTCCAAAAGGGACAAAAATAAAAGTGTTGGTATGTAACGTATTTGTCCAGTATGGAGACAAAAAGGAGAGCCAGTCTGCCAGTCAGGAGTGCTGGTATGACATGCTCGCATACACAGCCCATTTTGAACACTTATTTGACATCTCATAATAAACAGAAGGCTTTACAGCACGCTGAGAGGTTCAATTTATTCAGATTTTTTCTGGACCAACTGGAGACACCAGAGTCAGGGAACTTACTTTCTTTAAATTCCTAACATTAAGACGAGGTTCAGTGTTGAACAGCAGGAAACAAAAGGGGGAGCTGTTACTTCTCCATGCCTCCTCATCACTGTTCTCTACTGTCATCTGCTGCTGGGACCTCCACTTCTACTGAGGTGGAAAGGAACACGTATAGTAAAAGTGGAGGATACCTTTGCCCACATGCTGAGACAGGTATATAATAGAACATGCTCACATAGGCAGGAAGATAAGCTGTGCTTTCCCTTCTCTCCCTGGAAAAGTGAGAGTATGCACATCATTCTGCAATATGAAGACATTCTTGATTCTGGACAACCATTAGGGGAGAAAGAAATGAAACAGATGTGTGGGGGACAGCACAAAAATTGAAAAGAGGAGGAGGGAACTAACAAGCGAAAAAAAATGCAGAAAGCAAGGATGAGATGTTTGACACTGATGTGGGCTTCAACAGAACGGTGAAGTACCTGAGCAGACCAATGCAGCTAAAATGAGCAGGGAAAGTGGCAGCATTTTCACAATGCTAGAAAAGAACAGTGGGTACTGTGGAATAGCTGAAATGGAAATGGTTTGGGATAGCAGAAGCAAGGCTATTTTTAGAGATTATTCCAAGTATGAAGCTAGGTTTCTGCAATAAGGTTGGAAAGGAAGGAACAGCGTGAAATATACACTAAGGAAGACCAACATAACAAAATGCTGGTGTCTATGTGCGTGAGGTAAAGAATAAAGAAGTGGCAAGAACAGTGCCAACATTCCAGGCAATAGCAGAGTGTGTTTATTTATTGTGACAGCTCAGGAGTAGGGATAGCAGGGCTCCCGGAGACGAGGAGTTCAGCATTCCCCTGTGCTGCAGACAAACCAAGGGAAGGGACGCATGGACAAAATGCCTGGGAAGGTGAAAGAACTGATTCTAGATGAGAGGACGGAGGTCAAAGGCAGAGGAGTCGATCTGGAAGTCATCAGATGCAATGGAAGTCAACAGATCCAACTTGTTACACCATAAAAATTTATGAAGGGACCCTAACAGAGACAGAAAGAAAATTTTTTGCTGCTTGCACTGGCTGCACACACTGAAGTGTTCTGTGATGCTTAACTAATGCTGCCGCTATCCACTTTGGCCTCCTACAACTTAGGAACAAGTGGCACACACGCTCATCTAGTGTCCATCAAAATCAAGAGCAGTGTCTGTCACACACAAAGCACAGCAGACCCCACAGAAAGTGAGGGTAACATTTTTACATGTCTAAAACCAGCTTTGCTTCATATATCACCATTAAGCATTTCCAGCATGATAATTACCATTGCAAAAAATAAAAACTTGCGCCCAGCAGGCTTTTCCCATAAGAAAACCGATCAGCTAGTTCAGACTTCTTTTCTTCCTGTCACATACCCATTAAATGCTCCAGACTGTTTAATGTGATAAAAATGTCTAGACTGTTTTTTGACTGAAAGCTTAGAGTTCTTTGCCCTTGGCTAGCAACCCCCTTTGCTCCTTTCTTGGTAAGCACAATAATGTGCATGCTGTACTTCTGCAGACCACACTTTCTGCACACGTGCAATAACTTCATTTCTGTATCTTTATAAATCTTCTGAGATTTTAGAGATGAACCCAGGGAAATGCAAAAAATATACACACGGTATATATATACACAATACTGTGCAGTGTTGCTTTGCAAGGAAAAATCTGGAGCTTATAATCAAAGTGCAAATGTTGTTGAGGAAAAGAAGATGAAAGAGCACCTCTCACAGTCAAGTGAACAAGAAAAGCAGAAAAATAACAGAAATTCTGTTAAGACTGATAAAGCGCAAGATGCTTTGCTGAAGCAGGCAGTAAAGTTAAGAGTTTAGGCAAGAAATCTCAATGGGCACATCAGAAAAAGTGTTACCACATGTGAATCAGTGCATTCAATGCTCTGTGGTCCCTAGTTGTCCTCAGTCTTTAGCAGCTGCTTTTTTTGTATAACAAACTTCCGACATAATTACAATCACTCTAAACTTAGATGCAAGTACACAATTCATACTCAAAATATCTTTTGCAGTGAAATTACCCAGCTCAACTGGTACACACCCTTCGGCCCTTTCTTTTTAGGCTCTATAAATCTGCATCTGTGGAGTGGGTCATTGTCAAGGAACAGGTGCATCTGATTCTTGTCAGCATGTGCAGCTCGCACATTGGAAACTAAGCTGCGTGCCATGGAAAAAGCTTGAGAAGAAACACTATCCCTGAACACGACACATCATAGCCAACTCCTGTAGGAAATACAACTTGTCAAAAGAATTAATGGACAATGTGACAGAGACATCACTTTGGCAGAGTTACAACTGGATTGTCAAATCATATATCAAAGTCCCACTTCCCATCTTCCTGTACCCCATTTGTTCCCAGAGCAGTCTTAACATCCTGAGGATAATTTTTTGTTTAAAACGCTCTTCATCCTCATCCAAGACCCTACTAACTCTCATTCTCTGTGATCAGACCATAAAGTGCACTGCTGGTCAGAGGAGCTGAAGAAGCGACAACTGACCACTCCACAGGAAAACAGCTAAGAGCTTGGGAATATCTACAGGAAGGTTGTTTCAAGGGAAGAAAATGTCACCTTTAAAAAACTGTGTGCAGAAAGACCTGTACAGTAAAGTTACTGGCCCACCACTGAGCACTTTTGTTTTCCATTCTCCTTAAGATACTATTTTGCCTCAGCAAGTCGTAATGTTCCCCTCTGCTAAAAGCAAGAATGGGGTTTTTCAGCATCACCAGGGAAGGTGATTTTATTGTTTCTGAAGCACTCAGATGCTATACAACTACACTGTACAATGGAGAACAGACTGAGCAAGGTGCCAATGCCTAAAGTCTTCTGTGAAATACCTACACACACAAATTGAAAGCTTGGATCAGGAAGGTTGTATATCGGGGGTTTTTTGTCTGCTTGTTTCTTAAAATAAATATTAATATAGGTTTTAGATCAATAAATCTTTCCTTTTGGCAGCACGCTCTCCTGCAATCTTTGTTTCTGTACAGTTCCCATGCATGTCAGAGGGTGCTTTACATAATCATGGCACTGCTGAATTAAATCCCTTCTTTGCTCCCTATATGCACAGATCCTTTGGGCATCTGAGTGAAATGGCACATGTAGCGAAAAGGGAATAGGCCCAGCTGGTGCTTCTCTGGAAAGCCCCTTGCCATCCCGAGTAATACTGAGAGTGGTCTGCAAGTTTTTTATGCTGAGCAGCTGGCAGAAGCCTCCTAAAGGCAAGCACCCAGGCTGTGCTTACTGAGATACCAGGTTGTTGGCAAGGCTTTTTTGGATGGGAGACAAAAGCAGCACAGGGAATAAGAGATGCTACTGCTTCTCCTGAAACAAAAGTGGCTGGCACAGAAACAGAAAGAACAGATTTTTATAGTTATAGCTTTCCCTTCCAAAATTGCATTTCTGCTGTTTTCTCAAAAAATACTGTTTTTTTCAATAGCGTGGGCTAGGTAAGGGTTAATGAATAATGTTGTTCACTGCAGTATGCAAACTAACATGTATAAAGATCTGTGTAAGATGTGTGTAAGAAAGTGTGAACTAACTGTGCCCACGTCACAGTATCCTTGATTAAGCACATTAAGGGCACAGGTACCTATTAGCTTTATAAAGAGGCAGAGCAGTGGACAGCACTGTCCCCAAGTTAATTGTTACCAGCTTGTGCTGGAAAAAATCACTTATCAGAGGTAACCAGAGTAACTTAACTGCAGAAAAAACAGGCAAATGCAACACACAGCTGCTTGTTCAGAGTGCCAGCAAAAAACGAGCCCTTTTGGCGTGATCAGGGATGGTAAAAAGAGCTGATCCAACTCCCTCTCACTGAAAAGAGCAGTCCTAACACCTCACTTCTGCCTCCTTTTGGATGATCCCATTCCTGCCAGCCCAAGTGATCCCAGCTTAGCCAGTTCATCTCTGTATGGTGGTGGAAAGCTATTCATTTGTTATTTTCTGCTAGCTTTGTACTCTACCTCACGGTCACACAGGAGTTGAGTCGTGACCAGAACCAGCAAAAAGGACAGATCGGCAGTGTGTGGCTGAGAGAAGCAAGAGCACCAACTTTTTTTGGTGGCAGCAAACGGCGATATTGGGCCAGCCAAGCTCATATCACACACAATACTGGGAAAGACCACTGTGATTTTGAAAACTGGCTGACTTTGAGTGTGCTTTCTCTCAGGATTGATTGTCTGCAGTCCATTTTTTCAGGACTGTTGCTCTGATCTACCAATTCTCAAACATGTTTGCTATTTCTTTAAGTTTTACGAACTGCAAACTCTGCTTTAAGTAGAAATTGACCTGTTTACAAGGGGGGTTAAGAACTTGTTTACTGTAATCTATAAAAGCTACCATAGCTGGTAAGTTGAAATATATTTTCAAGAGCTACATGTTGGGGTTTTTTTAAATAAATCCTGTGTGAACATAAAGAAACAGACAGCAGAACTATTAAGCAGAACAAAGACAGCCAAAATTTATTCTTAGTCTGTTTTTGAAGCTATGGTTAAAGAAAAACCTAATTTTAAAGTTCAAGATGGCAATACTTGAAAATCAGGTTGAATATAAGATCATGCAGGTGCTGGATGTGATAAGCAGAGAAAGTGCACTTTCCGTCAGAAATCCAAAGTCATACACAAGATAAGAAGGAATAAGTTATTCAGGCAAACCCATCACTGTGGCAGAACTATCAGGTCTAAGAAACAAAGGCCGCTCTTTTCAAGCTCCTATAATGGACAGTGCTCTGTTACAATTAAAGAAATCAGACTTCCTTTTGTTTTCAGACTGGGTCCTGACAGGCACAAGGTAATGCCATTTCTATCCAAACTTGCCTTTCTTAGAAGGTGTGGCTTTGCTTTGGAGTGGAAGTATGACACCAGAATATAAATCAGGATAAAAACTGCCACAAGACCCAAAAGCTAACAAAAAGGCACGGCTATAAATAAGAGCTCCAGCCTTGCTACCTGAACCCCTATGACTGTGGTCTCTGACATATGCCACAAATTGAACTCGAGGAACACAAAGTCTAATAAGCAATACTACACTGCAAAGCCGCCCACCCTGTAATCATACCTGTGGCTGAAATTAAGACATGTCCCCATAGACCTGCTTTAGAGATGATATGCCATAAGACCAGTTTACTCAGTGTTGTTTATAAAATATTCTTGAAAAATGCGTGCTACGTCTTTAAAATTTCAGCCAATGTTAAACAAGCAAACAAAAAAACCTATGAAAATTAAGATTATGTTCCTTTTTTTCCACACATGGGTATTAAGAGACATACTTCTTCCTGCATGAAAGGTACAGAGGATTCTTGGAGAATGTGATGCCTCAATCCACCATTTTGTTCACACAAAAATTTTCTGGCATGAATTAAGTGATGTTTCCAACTGGAACTAGGTGGTCCCTCAGTGGTAACACTGGTCAAAGATCAGGTATATCTGATCTGCAAGCTGGTAATAGAGAAAAAGCAGCTGAGACTACAACAGCACATGAATGTTTTAGTCAAGTCTTCAGTGAGCACATTATGCTGTGCTGTGCAATGTGTAGACGTGCGAGTCAGCTTTGAGCTGGCTGTGTGCTCCCACGCTTTCTGGAGTGATAGAATCAGTCTCACTGCGCAGGTTAAATTAGTCTGCTGCTCAGCCACACAGAACTCCATGCTACTACAGCTAGGCTGCTTCCAGCTCATTTAGTGCTTGCCCAGGGATCTTGGGGATTTCTACCCATTATGGTATGTAGGGCAAACATACCTTGTGCTGCAACACTCTAGTATGAATGCCGTTTCACAGTACATTTACAGTCACTCAAAACAGGCTGGCTGAAAGCCTTAAAGTACCACAAAGCAATCTTTGAAGCAATCAGAGATGATTTTAGACTGCAGTAATATTCTCAAAGACTCTTCAGCAACACTTGTCTTTGTTCAGAATAACAGCCTGCAGTTACTGAATCCTCCACAAATTACTTTGTACTAGTAGTATTGCTGTAATACTCATTTTCACAATGTATAAACAGTACCTGCTCCTATGTAATATATCAAGACCGTGAAAACGCAGGTGTCTCTAACAGATTTCTTTCTTACAACTATGAGCCTCTCCAGGCAGGTGCACTACAAGGTAAGACTACTTCAGCGAAGCATGGGTGAAATCCAAACTCCAGGTTTGTATTCTAACCTTTAAAATTGAAAGTTTACTTCAATAAAACCATTGTTTAAGGATTAAATTGAAATTGAAACTCAGGAAACTGAAGCAAATTCAGCTGTGAAAAAGTATGTATTTTTCCCTACTGACTCCAACCTGTGTTCAGCTTACATACCACTCGTGGGGAAGTACCCAAGAAAACCCCATAAGGCATTTGCAAGCAATGTTACAATGTAAGCATCCCACTTGCTAGATTCAAGTGACCCATCTCAAGAATATCTTGAATGGCATGTCAAACCTGTTTTTTTCTTATTCTGTAAAAGACATAAGCAAACAATTATAAATGGTAACAGTCAACACACAGGGATGAAATAAAACCGCTCAGTCAACTTCAGGGAAGAGGCCAGCACCTCTGTTATAAAAAACGTGACAGATAAGTGGGATGGTGGCACACCTGGGAGATACAAAGGATGCAAGTCCCGATTGTCCTGCTGGCAGAGAATCAGCCAGTACCACCCTGTGCGAGACACTGAGTTTCATAACAATTTTCACAAGATTTTCCGCTTCTCTCAAAGGTCTTGACAGCACATAATTGAACAAGAATCTCTGCATCCATCTTCCACATGGTTGCAAATAAAACTTGGAAATATGACTTGATTGTCCCTGAAATATCGTTCCGATAGAAACAAATAAATGAATGCGAACACACACACACAAATTTTAGTTACTCCTTTTGGATATTTCTTGAGCAGTTACTTTCCAGTTAGCTCTGGCTGCATGAAGAGTTTGAAGCTCTGGCAGTAACAGATGATCCTCCCCAGTATAATGTACTCTGAGGCACCTTGCATGTCTCAAGTGATACAAGCCATCTGAAGCATCAGCAGACTTATATTTTATTTATCTTCTGATGGAGAAGGAATAAAAAAGTTTCTTGTCAAACATTTGAGATGGGCACAGAATGAATCTCACAGAAGACAGCTTATAGGGTTTAAAAAAAAAAAAAAAAAAAAAAAGGAACATAGACCTAGTCAGAAGGACAGAGGGATGCTGGATCATCCTCTTAGTTAGTTAGAATCACTAACATAAGAAATCTCCAGGTAAAGATTAGCCAATATCATTTGGTTTGGCAGTGAAAATTTTGCTCAACTCCTAATTAACATACCATTAAAGGTCTTTGCACAGTTTCAATGTAAATACAGTCAATTTTTTTTTTTTTAAATAGTGTTCTGATGCTGAACCGAAGTATGACAAGAAAACACAGTTGTAAAAGGCACAGAGACTGAAAACCCAGTGGACATATACCTTGATGAAGAAACAGATGATCTGATCTAACTTTTGATTTTCCTCCCAGGTCATGCCAGCTGCTTAATGAAATGGAATTTATGCCTTACTAGCAAGTCTCACTAAATTGCATTGCCTGTTTCATGTAGGACGAATACAATAGAAAGTTACCTCAAAACATACAGAACCTAGTTCTGTATACCAAATCATGGGGACTATTTTCTTGTACATAACCAATAATAAAAGAATAAGCAACAGGAATAGATATTGCTCATATTACTATTAACCAGATGATATAAGCAGAAAACCAGATGAACAGTGAGGAATATTGGTGGAATGAACTGAAACTGATAGTACTTAAGGAAGGCTTCTGCACATTGTGAACAACATCAATACAAACTCGATTAAAGATAATTAATAACCTGACTACAGTCTTGGATACATTACATATTCACCCCCTTTTAACATCACAGAATCTTGTTTCTTTGTATCTTACAAAAGAAAAACGTTTCAAGATTAGAGAATGTAGTTTAGTTAACATGCACTGAGAAATAATATTTTTTTTTTTTAAAGATTAGCAAGGTAATTTTATGTAACATCTTCATTTTACCTTGTTTTTCTTCCCAGTGATAAATTCTTGTTGTATACACCTGTTGTGTACTCTTCATATATACAATGCCATATTTAATACTACTTCCCAGAAAGAATGGAGAAAAACTAAAGCTAACTTATTTCACTGCCTACTCTTGTGTAACAACATTCATCTGCTGCACAGCAATGTATAGTGACAAAATCTACCCTTAAGTCTTATTTATTGGAAACCACTGAAATAAATTTCTGATGGGCAGAAAATTGCGTTAAATGGTAAAGTCAAAAAACAAAAAATAAATTGAAGAGAAAATATTAGACAATGCTAGTGAATTTGAAGACATTTTCTCCACACAAATAAGTGGCACAATGTTACCTTTTTCACAGACTGCTAATCTTATTTTTTTAAGATCTGCTGACATATACTTAATCAGCTTCCTGAAGCTAAAATGTATGTATACAGCAGGAGGAATCAATGATCTTAAATTTAAAAAGCACCATTTAGTATTTTTACTTTAATTTTCAGAATATTGTATATAAATTCCACTCTTCCTTCAAATAAAAACAAACCACAAAGGAAGACGAAGAGGTAGAATGGAAAAATTCCTCTTTGAATCTTTTCAGGAGTTAAAAATCAAGTTCTAGCACACTAATAAACTTGAGTATACACAGCAGTGTTCACCAGATGGTCAGAAAACTCCCCAGAAAAAGAGACGCCTGTCACAGACAAGAAAAAGGCTACGAATGGCAGAAAACAGAGATGATCTAAGAGAATATTTTATCATCCACCAGATGTGTAATTGTATTAGTTTTATATACCAAAGGGCCTATTTTCACCAGAACACCGAATCTGACATTGCACAACTACTGCATTTGTGCTTTCAGGTAAGCACCTACACAAACACAAGTTGCCAGCTGGGAGAGTTTGCTCATTTATATGTGTACAGCTACTTGATCTACAGGTTTGAAGACCATGCACTACACTTCCACAGGAGCATGGGGATGTAATAAAAATATTAATAAAAAAGAAGTTTAGTGAAATGGCCAGAATCACCTCTGAGACCCAGCTAACTCACACTCTTCTGTAAAGTCCAGTGAATCATTACTTGCATTACTACTTGTTTAAATACGCTTGCAAATCTGATCTCAGTAATGCATGAAATCAAAACCACAGCAAAGCAGAGCTAGGTCCCTGAAAGTCTGGTTCCCCTGAAAGTACTGAGGACATTGCCATTTTCTTCCTGGGGTCAGAATTTTACCTGGATCTCCCACATAGGGGGAACAATACAAATAAATTAGGCAGACTTAAAAGGACAGATTAAAATCAACATGAAGATGTCATCAAGTATAGCAGCATATCAAAGTGAGTGTCAGCTGCAAAAGGCTAAAGGTGAACTACAATTATGAAGAATAAACACTAGCTTAATTTTAACCTGATTTTTTTCAGCATAACTCTTGCTGTCCTTGGAAAACTTAACAAGTACAGCTTCTGCTACTACATAACATCCTAGCTTTTGGGTAGTTTTACTTCAAATTGTTTCTCTCTATAAAATGAGTAAGCTTTTCTAAATTCAACAGTTAGTGACTAAAAGGTCCAAAGTAATCAGGAAGATTTATCTTCTGATGTGCTGCCAACCATGTTCAAAATGGCCTGTGTCTTAACAGCAGGTTTTAGGATTTTGTATATATACATGCATACATGTATATAAAGGGTTTTTATATATATATA
>NW_010549300.1:0-1181 GCF_000687285.1 Phaethon lepturus | reverse complement strand
TCTCGAAGGTCTTTTCCAACCTTAATGATTCCGTGGCTCTGTGAAACTGAAAGGAGTAATGTGAGAAGACCCAGCAGGGCACGCCGCGCAGAGAGGGGTGTTCCTTCTGCCGGAGATGCCGAAGGCAGGACGCATTGGACTGTGCCTCGGGACACCAAATTCATCCGTGAGCTGAGGCGAACGCTCCGAATGGAGACAAAGGACAGCGAGGAAGGACATGAAGAAGGTTGTAGATCTCCGGTGTGGGAACCATCTTCCTCGTGCCATGGCCGGTGGAGTAAAAGCCGCAGCTCAACACATCGAAGGTCCGCAGGCCCGTTGCCGACGGACTTTGTGGGACCTGTGCAAGTGAGAACTTCACCTGATGCATCTTGGTAGGGATGGACCCTTCCGGGAAATGGACAGAAGCTCCCTCTTGCAAAGCCGACGTAGGCGCCGCGGTGGAAACCTTCTGTTCCCCAGCGTCACGTTCTTGATGGCGGCTGCTCCACCCCACAGTCTGATCTCAGCGCGGCCTCCGCGGCGGTAATTCTACGTGAGCGCCGCAAAGCCTGAAGGGAGAAGGTTCCGCACTGTCCCAGGTCCCACTGTCCCAGGTCCCACTGTCCCAGGTCCCACTGGTCCAGGTCCCACTGGTCCAGGTCCCACTGGACCTCGCGATTTTGGAGACGCGCTGGTCGCCACCAAAGCGCTCTTCGCCACAGACGCCGGATCGAGCGGAGGGAAAGGCGGGATGAGGGGAGATGTCGGGAGCGGTGGTGACCATGAGGTCACTTCCACTGTCGCAGCTGGATCAGCCCTCGGGACACAACGTCATCCGCCGCATCCCAGAACCCAGCCACCAGGAATTGCCTCCCTGGCAACATGGCGGGATGAGGCGGGTGGAAGAGGCCCGCCGGCACCACGGTCCCGGGGGCCCCTCTTACAGCGAGCCGACCAGCCGGGCTCGTGGCCACCTGGCTCAGGACCGGCCCCGGGACGGGGGAGAAACCCTTCCCTCACCTCCCGGTCGCACCTCCCCCGTTTCATTCAACGCCCGTCTCTCGCCTTCTGACCGCGCACCGTGGTGGAGAGCCTAGCTCTTATGACGTCATCCTATGACCTCTCCGCGGGCGCCGACGCGTTGCGGCGCAGTCCCCTCCTCGGCCTCCCCTTACCCGGGCCGTACCAACCCAACTCCC
>NW_010549299.1:0-8422 GCF_000687285.1 Phaethon lepturus | reverse complement strand
ACGCCCCGCGCGCATCGCCATGCCTCCTCCTGCGGCGCATCACCGTTACAACGCAGGGCCCTTTAACCGAAGACCTGCGAGGTGCTTCGACTGCACGTACCCCACGGCCGCCCCGCAAACCTCGCTCTAGAAGCGACCAGCTGCCGCTACCGCTCTAGGTGGCCCAGGTCAGGACCAGAGTCCCAGGGGCGCAGCCAGCAGGCAAACAAGATGGCTGTGCTGCAGCGGAGCAGGCAGGGGAAGGACCTGCCCTGCCTCACACCACAGGCAGAGGGGAGACGCTTTCCGTCGCAACGTTTCCACCTTTTGCACAGAACCGGGCCTACCGCCACCGCACGAGTTCCTCGCGTTTCAAATGTGGACGCCAACCTCACCCACAGCTGAAAACTGTGTTAAATTCTCATGACCTTTCTATTGTGATCCCTTCTTTTAATTAGTGGTCCGATGGCAGTAAAAACGCAGAAAGGTTTTTGTCTACAAAGGAAGTTTTTGTGTGTTACCATAGCTACTCTCAGGGTCCATTGCATCATTTAAAATGCTCAGGGTGGACCGTAACTTTCTTGTCACAATGCCAATACATGCTAGTCTATCTCTAGATGTATTCAGGCGTGTTTTCGGTCTGTGTGCTTATTTACAGCATACACTTGAGGGTATCTTTCCAGGCAGAATGTCGTCTAAAAATAAATACATTTCACCTGGTCTCTTAGAGTGTAGAAGAGTTTCTAAATGCTGGGCAGCACATACAGGAGGCATTTATCTCTTTGCAGAGAGCCAACAGAAGATCTCATCACCCCTTTAAATCCGCGTCATCCCTAAACAGAGGGTTTCAGGTATATACATGGCTTTAGGGAACTGTTCCATATCACCATGCCTTGGGGAATTCCGCCTTGGAAAAGCTTACAGGTATCCAACCAATGCATCATTTCTTACGATTAGTCCTAATTTGCAGCCTTTTTTCTTTGTTAGGAGAGCTGTTTACAGCTGAAAGTAGCCAACCGCACAAGGAACAGTTCCTTCCAGCTCAAAAGAGAAAACTCTTGCAACGTGAGTTACTTATTATGAGTTCCTGTTAGCTGGTACACCAGTACTATTTTATTCTGGAAAGGAAGAGCAAATAGCTCATTGGTTCTCACTGCCCTGCTAAATACTGCAAATGTGTCAAACCCAACCAAATTCGAGTCATCTCAACCTTGCAGGTAATCAACAGCTGAGAGAGAGGTCTCACAGCTGTGCAGGGGTCCAACCCAGAAGATTAGATGTATGAAAGTGTTTGCCCAGTATAGCTTGTGACTCAGGACTTTCATGTTACAGAGAGCACGCTATTTTTTTGTATCATAGATCAGTCTAAACATACACTGAAACCAAAGATCTGTTGATTTGTTGTGTGTGGATTCTTAGAGCTGAATTTAGTTACCTCCATTCTTGGATGAAAGTTACCATTTTTTCTCACTCCTTTTGGACACAGATGTCTATTTACATCAAGCCCTATTCAAGCAGTGCTTCTTCCCAAACACCTGGTTATAGCACCTTAGTCTGAGGAGAGCCTATGCCAAGCAGAAGTACTAAATGGATGCACTCAGTCAGAGACTCCTATGGGATTCTGCAGAGCCCCGCTGGATGTATTGCATCTTGTGTTGGATCTGGGTTTTCCAGCATCACTTGGAAGTCAATGCAGCACAAAAAAAAGAGTCAAGTCCTCCTAAAGAAAGCAGTAACTAAGCCAAATCAACCTCCAAGTAAGCTCCATCAGTGCTGTTGCCACCCCCTATTCATCTGGAACAATGAGTACAGGCATTGAGATTCCACGCTGGTTTTATAAAGAGAGTGCTGCCTTTTAGCATGTCACATTTAGGCAAGAGAACAGATTCTGGGTGTAAAAAAGTACCCTTGGAACCCGCTTTTATAGTTCTTACTTGAAATATTTCTAAACAGTCCTCTCATCACATGCATTTAAACAACTCCAGCCTCAGAAGTATAATAACCTATAGCACATACGCTGACTTTTCCAGAGCATAAATGCAAGTCTTACATGCAGGTCACAATTTAATGAGTTCACAGACAACAAAGGCCCCAAATGAAAGGGAAATCAATGCTAATTATAGTGGGGAACCCCAGTGTCTCTAGTGCATCTGTAGTGACACTCACCTGCAACCACCAACTTTTCACATACTGATTTTAAGGTTAGCATCAGGCACAACATCTTGATGTGAAATGTGTCCTTCTGCCCTCGATTGGCACTGACAGAGAGCAGACGGCCAGTAATTGGTAGGGGCGAAACATCCCATACTCCCCATGCACAACTGGAACAAAAGAAAACCCAGATTCATGAATATTTAGCAAGTTCTCACACTCTTGTTCATGACAGATGTATTTTGGATTTAAAAGAATGTGAAAAACCATTCACTGCAATTCTCTTGTGCATTTAGAGCCGTCCCTTTTCTAGAAGCAGTCAGTTTTGTGGCTCCATCCCATACCCACTTCCTGAGGATTAGTTTGGGGTTGCAACCATTCAGAGAGGAAAATGGTATCCATACACACATCTTTTATTTGGAGACTTTCCAATTACATTTATCTTTGGTCTTTGAGGTTGTTTACGCCTGCTATATATCTGCCACAAGTACAAGTATTTCTTAGACACCGCTCCCATTATTTCTTTAAAAGAATTACCAAGACAAAAGAACCGTATGCAACCAAAAATGTCACCGATGGAAGAAGAGTATCAGTTTCTGTGACCAGAAGGTTACACCACAGGACAAGCCCTGCTGGCATCCAGACCGGGTTGGCTGCAGGGAAGAAATACACACAGAGCTAGCACCGAAGTACTGCCCCGTGCCACAGCTGAGCGTACGGTTCACAGACACCTAAGGTTAGGCGTGCCCAGCTGGCTAAGCAGGGGTCAGGAACCTCTGCCCAACGATGCCCTGGAGCCTCTGCTCTGCCAGGTATCGCCTGGGTGGGAGCAAGCCATGGGCTGCTCCCCGCCTCTGGATGGGCAAGGTGGAGCAGGAGGGCTCCATCCTGAGCCCCAGCTCCCCTCCAGCCACGCAGGCGTCCTCGAGGGTGGAGGTACCCCCTCTGCCGCCTCCTCCTCCGCTGCTGCAGGGAAGGGGGTCTCGGGGCTGCCTCCCCCCCTCGAAGCTGGGAGGCTGCACCACAAACACCTCCTCCACAGGGGAGCCCATCCTCACTTATCGCTTGGGAATACACGGTTGGAGCTGCCAGGAAAGCTGTACCAGGAACTGAGAGGTACATAAAATGCTCTGTTAGTGAATTTAATGCCTAGTGATAAAATGTTTTATCCATTCTGGAGGACAATATTTAAACAGATGCTATTAGTGGTTGTATTTCAAAAGTCAATGGGGCTAAATAAATCTAACATCTACTTCTACTAAAAATGTTATGAGGCCAAGCTTTTTTTTTTTCTTTAGGTGTTCAATTAAGCAACAATACATAGATCTCCCACAGATTTTTAGGACTGCCATGAACAGGAAAGCTTTTTGGTTAAGCTTTCTCTCTTACTTTCATCTCTTCATGTGAAGAACTAAATTGATGACTTTTAAATAATTTACATCCCAGAAGTAGTATTAAAAAAATGTCCCAAATGGAGCTAAAAGCATCGTAAATATAATTTCTTGTCAGATTATATGAAATACTCTGATGAATGAACAGTTCCTAAAAGGACACTAAGTGTGGACTTGGAAGGTCTGACTCCAGTTGTCTGAAAATGCCATCTTTGAGTACTGTGCCATTTGACTTCATTTGTGCTTGTCTTGAGCAAGTCCTTTGAGATACATAAGTATGAGTGTGCATTTTTTTTTTTCTTTCTCTGATTTATTACATAGATGCTTATGTTTTGAAAAGCCTTACCCAGCTGAGAAGCAAAGGGAAAGTAGTCATCAACCCAGAATTTGGGGAAAAGGGGGGAGGGAATCATGACTCTTGTACAGGCTGGATAAAGATCCTTTTGAGTACAGCACCAGCTTGCCAATGAATGCAAATGTCTTTTATTTTTCTTTCAGTGTGAGTGCGTGTGGGAGGGGGAGGAGGCAGAGGAAGGAGTCAGTGTTACCTCTGCTGTTGTAATGCTGAATTAAGACAACCACCTGCCCATCATCTACTTCCAAATCCTTTTTTGCTTTTCAAAGATGACTGACACTTCACAGCCTCCTGTTGCCCATCTCGCTAAAATATTAATGCATCCAAAGGTTCAGATAGCTGCAACCATCCAGAACAGAGAATCAGAAATTAAAAGCAAACAGGCAGAACAAAACATGGTAATGAACACTTGGGTCTGAACCTGCTGTTAAAAAAGGAGGCGAGCATATATTCAGCTCGAGGTGTGAGTGATCCTTTTTTGTTATTAATGCACCTCTTCATGTGATTTCTGCCAGCTCTGTTTTCACACCATGTTCATCATCACAGCTTTTCAGTTTCTGTACCCAGCTGTCACAGTGCCCACATATTTCCCAGCTTGTCCCGCTAGCTTTCTTCCATGGCTCTTTGTGTCATGTACTCTCATTGTGTAAACAGCCTGTTTCTCTGGATGTTTTTAACTGCTACTCTAAAAATAAGATGGGCAATTTTCTTGTCTCATTCTTCTTAAACATTCTGACTATTTGGTTGGCTTGACCGAGGACATCAGCAACACATGACTAATACAGACTAAGATTTTTCTTTCCACACCCAGCTGACCGCGGTTAATATTTATGTGAACAAAAGGTAGCTACAAAATTTCAACTATGAGCAGATGCCCTGAACGCCTGCTCTGGAAGAAGTGTTAATTGGTGTGGAAACATGACTCAGTAATGGTGCCAAGGGTAGAGAGACCTTCAATTCATAGAATCACAGAATCATTAAGGTTGGAAAGGACCTCTAAGACCTCTACGTCCAACCGTCAACCCAACACCACCACGTCCACTAAACTATGTCCCAAAGTGCCACATCTACACGTTTTTGAACGCTTCCAGTGATGGTGACTCCACCACTTCCCTGGGCAGCCTGTTCTAATGCTTGACCATTCTCTCAGTAAAGAAATTCTTTTGTCTCATCCTGTAATACAAAACCAATTGAGGGTACCTAAATGATGATAATGATTATTATAAAGAATAATAATCTCAGGGATGGGTGTAGTGCTGCTTGAGGTGTAAGTGAAGACCACCTCTGCCTCAAGAATCATACCCCAGCCAGGGCTGATGGAGAAGCACAGAGGGCCAGTGCAGAAGGGGCTTGGTGACTTCAATGGGAGCTGAAGGAGACACAAGAAAACAGCCATGGATGAAGAAAGATACATTTGGCAAGTGGTCAACAAGGTCTCAATCACAGTTCCTGGCATGTGTGGAGACCAAGTGAGTATTCCTTCCTCCAGCCCAATTCCCACCACAGCATTACAGCACGAGATGGTATTTACTGTAAGCATTTTTTTTTGCTTTACATACACAGCTGTGAAAATTAGGATAAATTCAGTAAAGAGATTGTGCTGGATGTCACTTTCCCTTGCCTCAGGAAATAATTTTGACAGATGTTTATAAATGTGTGAGTAGTGCTTACTTCTGTAATGCAGCACTACCTTCTGAAAGAATATTGATGTTGGTCAAATTTTACCTGTTTTTAATTGTGTTATGGAACAGTGTTCTTGTTTTATGTATTGGCATTTTTCTGATGCATAGAGACTTTTTATAGATTTGTTGTTCATCACACTGAAAGTCTAAAAAAAAAAAAAGAATTAAAGGAAACTACCAAGGAAATGTTTCTTCTACAATTTATTCTATAAAATCTCTTTTCCCTCATCCCACTTCACCTTCTTTGAGAGTTTCAGGCAGATTTCACAGGCAAACGCATTAACAGAGTATCTCCTAAGAGGGGAACAGGGCAAAGGAAAGGCAATAAAAAGAAAATAGACTGTTGCCCACTAACACTAGAGAAACCTGATCCACCACCATTCAGCCAAATATCAGAGCACTGAGCCCAGCATTCCAAAGGGAGGCCACTGTTCTGTGGGACAGCAGGGGCATGACGTGCTCTTTCACATCTTATCCCTGAAATGGTCCCCAAAGAGCCAAGACAGATCCGGGCACTTGAAACAGCTTATAGGTAGTCCTGAGCCATGACAGATATCCTTCAGGACCTGCCTCGGTGCTCAGATTCAGAAGGCACAAAGACATCTGAAGTCAGTCTTATCTCCAGGTCCAGCAGTGGGTTGAACTCATGAAGCTAGGCTGGCTCCAGCACCAAATTAATCTTGGTGTTGAGCTTGTTGCATTTGCTATGACACTACAAATTTGGGGTATAGCTCAGAGACATGTTCTCTGCACTGTTAGCCATTTCTTCTTTTGTAGATGTGTGTGTTTCTAGGTGATGGGACAGCAGTGGTGAAATAAAAAGTGACAGTCCACATCAAGTGTTGTTAAGACACTGTCATTTCAATTTTTAAACAGATGGAATTGGCACAAATTGAATGCAACTCTTCAGATGCACTAAATGGCTTTAGCATGATTGGTGGAACTGACCTCTGAGCCCAAGACATAGTAGTGTTGTTTAAAACAGAAGGGATGACCTGATGTTTCATACCACTGCCAGTCAGTCAGCGATCTGGATACTGCTGCAAAGGGGTTGTGCATCTGTGCTCAGGAGCGCTCTCAGATGCACTGCACTGACACTGGAACCGCTGCCACTGGTACATCCTGGCAAGGTGCATGGTCCTATACGCAAGGAATGATCTCGGGCTCTTCCACCAGGCTCCTCAGATCACCAGTCACCTCGCGTTGAATCTGCGTGAAGAACCTGACTGTTCCCATCCCTACGTGGGCTCACTCACTGATGTTTGAGAATCTACAGCAACAGGGACTAAGACAAAATTGTCTTGGTATCCTATACCATACGAGTGCATGGCTAACACCTTCATCACAGGGTACTGCAGCAACCTGCAGGTCATCAGGGTGCTTACAACCTGCTCTGTCTCTCTTTGAATTTTGCCAAGACAATTAGACATTATTCTGCTAGCGGCATAGAAAGATACCTCACTACAACTTTCTTTTGTGGGTAATGGGGTTGGCCTTCTCATCTGCTGCTCTGTGACATCCTGTTCTAAAGGCTGGACCGAAATTCAAAACAACAGCAACAGCGTTTGATGTTTTCAGAGGTAGGAAGAGTGCCACTTGGACAGCCAAGGAACATCACAGCTTGCAGAACTATCATTAAAACCTGAAAAACCTGCCTTGGCATGAAAATACTGATGATATAAAAATATCATCACTGCTCTGATGATAAAGGTTTATATTTCATTATACCAGTGAACTCTGATTATTTTGCAGAGCCACTTCTCCATCCCCAGCAATTTAATGGCTGTGAGAATTTGCGCCCTGTGTGTGCAATTCGGAAAGTTTCTAATTTGTTAATCAAGGGATCAGGATAGACTGTTCATCTTCCTGGTATTTATTACCAGCATTGTAAAAGTAATTATGTGGAAGATGTCCTGATATTGATGCCGTACAAAAACTTAAGGTTGGATAGAAACCAAATACTAACAACAGTTCTGTACTGCGTCTTTGGGAATAATTGCATTGCGAGTGACATACAATGGCTGTTCAGCTCCCCACTAAATCAAAGCACTTGCATCATCCATGACAGAGGTGCTACGTGGGCAGGAACATGAAGATCAAAGCCAAGCCAACTGGTCATGCCTGCGGAGGTTTACATGCAGCTCTGCCGGTCTCAGCAGTGCCTCACGCAGGCGCATCCCGCGGGGCCGAGATGGCTGTCCGTTAGGCTAAAGGGGACAAGGCTGTCATTAGGCGGCCAGCAGCAGCGCAGTTTCAGTGGTGAAGAAGGACATCCAGCAAACCACGATGAAAGCCGGGAGCAGACACTGAACGCTGCTGTGGCACCGGTCCTAACATGCAGCTCTGCCGGTCTCAGCAGTGCCTCACGCAGGCGCATCCCGCGGGGCCGAGATGGCTGTCCGTTAGGCTAAAGGGGACAAGGCTGTCATTAGGCGGCCAGCAGCAGCGCAGTTTCAGTGGTGAAGAAGGACATCCAGCAAACCACGATGAAAGCCGGGAGCAGACACTGAACGCTGCTGTGGCACCGGTCCTACCCGCCACACTAACCACCCGCCCGAGTGGAACACGGCGCCCTTAGAAGAGGAAAACGATGCTCAAGTAAGAGCGGCGGTAGGACAAACGCAGACGTTACGGGAAGCGCCCGAGGATTCCTTCCGCTCGGACTGAGATTCAGCGATGGTAACGGCTAAGCCCAACGGAGAGGAGGAAGAAAGGGCTTCGCCCCCGGGCACGTGACGCTGCTCCCCTTTGTGGGAGCGGATGCGAGGAAGGAGAGTGGAGAAGAAAAGAAAAGCTGGAGCTGACAGACTCTCTTTTTTCCGTGGGTGGTTTGTTTTTTTTTTTTTTTTAAGAAAGAACAAAAT
>NW_010549298.1:0-19951 GCF_000687285.1 Phaethon lepturus | reverse complement strand
CCTGTCCAGATCCCTCCGCAGAGCCTTCCTGTCATCGCCTGTCCAGATCCCTCCGCAGAGCCTTCCTGTCATCGAGCAGATCAACACTCCCACCCAAGTTGGTGTCATCTGCAAACTTACTGAGGGAGCACTCGATCCCCTCATCCAGATGATCAATAAAGATATTGAACAAGACCAGCCCCAGAACCAAGCCCTGGGGAACACCACTTGTGACCAGCCGCCAGCTGGATTTAACGCCATTCACCACGACTCTGAGCTCGGCCATCCAGCCAGTTCTTTACCCAGCGAAGAGTAAACCTGTCTAAGCCACGAGCCGCCAGTTTCTCCAGGAGAATGCTGCGGGAGATGGTGTCAAAGGCTTTGCTAAAGTCCAGGTAGACAACATCCATAGCCTTTTCCTCATCCACTAGGTAGGTCACCTGGTCATAGAAAGAGATCAGGTTGGTCAAGCAGGACCTGCCTTTCGTGAACCCATGCTGGCTGGGCCTGATCCCTTGGTTGTCCTGCACATGGCCTGTGAGTGCCCTCTAAGATGAACCTCTGCATAATCTTTCCTGGTACAGAGGTCAGGCTGACAGGCCTGTAGTTCCTCGGATCCTCCTTCTGGCCTTTCTTGTAGATGGGTGTCACACTGGCAAGCCTCCAGTCTTCTGGGACCTCCCCTGTTAACCACGACTGCTGATAAATGATGGAGAGTGGCTTGGCAAGCTCCTCCGCCAGCCCCCTCTGTATTCTCAGGTGGATCCCATCAGGGCCCATAGACTTGTGGGTGTCCAGGGGATATCAACACAAACAAAATTAGATTCTGGCCCAAGATACACTTCCACTTGAGTTTAGTTCTTCTGTCACATTGACACATACTGCATGGCCTTAATCACTGGAAAAAGAAACAGCCTCCTTCAGAAAGCTGTGCAGGCATGCACTTTTCTTACCTTTGGTGCTCAGTCATATTCTCAGCCTCCATATACAAATTTGAGAATATGCTTATTCTAAAAAAAACCTACAGAGCTCTGTAGGGAAGCTAAACACCAGCAGCTTGACCTGGTATTGTATTTGTCTGGAAAGACCAAAAAAATTTCTTGTAATTAAATTATTTATCCCCAGGAATCCGTTTAGGCTCAAACACCTGCAACCCAGCTGACTAATGCTCTGCTGTTCTCCTAGAAACGCGTGATGGGATGGCATTGCCCACGCAGAGCTCTGCAGCCTTAACCTCAGCCCCTGCACCGGCGGCTGTCGCACCCACGCGTTGTCCTCTGCCGCCAAGAAACGGAAACGCAGCCTGAAGCGAGCCCCACCACACACATAAGATTAATAGCAGGTCTCTTCAAACGCATCCAGTGCCCTTTCCATTTTGTATGTTGTGCAGAGAAAGATATTCCTGATGCCGGATTCTGCCACCGTCACTTAAGCTGAGCAATAAACGACCTCGTGAGTAATCTACAGATAGCAGCGGGGTTATCTGAAGAACAAGGAACAGATTTTAGGGGGACTTTCACAGGTATTTTAGTGATTTCAAAGCACAAGCCTAGGGTAGTACACAATGTGAGTGACAGTATCACAGCCTGGCTGCAGTGGCCGAATAAAAATAGAACTGAACACTTTGCACTGTACAAAAGTCTCTGCTGTTAGCAAACAGGCAGTCTGAGTTGGTGGGATACCACAGCAGATGCACTCCCAGATCTCCAGTGTGTAGGTCTGCATGCTAGGGATGCCTTCCAAGAGATGTGAAATATATCCCCAAACCCTCACATTAACCCTCTTAACTATAACTAAATACAGCATGTATGATTCTCAGTGTTACCAGTAAAAAACCCTGCTTTGGGAAAAAGGTGAATAGGAGGAGTAAGGGGCAAAGAATAACAATACAAAGCCTACCACATTTTTTGGTTATGATATCACCATATCGTGATGGCACACCTGCACCCCTGACACACTCGGGCAGGTGACAGGGTAATCCCAAGCAGCTTCTGATGCTGTGTCCAACCTGCCTCTGCATTCCCATTAGTAACAGGAGAGGTCACAGCTTCTGGCCTCAGAAGCACAGAGATATTTTAAGCTACAGCCATCACATTTTATTTCAAATACCAGCAGCTATGTTAGCCAGAGAACAGTCCAGACTTGTTTTCACCTTAAATCCCTGTTTGTTTTTTTGTTTGTTTGTTGGTGGGGTTTTTTGAGAGCCTAAATCAACACAAAGACAACATCTGAGCTCCCAGGATTTGAGTCACATTACTGAGGGCACTAAGAAAGTTAATCAATTTATAGTCAAAAAGTTGTATCTCAATATCCCAATTTGTACATAAATCCCTCTGTACTGAGTGTCCAGGAAAAAAAGGCAAAACAGAGGACTCAGACCCCACTGTTTCAGAGCGCTTTGAGCTAACTACAGACAAACACAGCAGGCTACAGACTTCTTTGGGAAAGGTCAGGATGTTGTTTTTATAAAAAGGCAGCACTGAAGGAACAGCAACAGGATGAGAGAAATGGATGGTATCCTGCTGCTAACGGCCAAGCAACGGGGGTAGACACATTGGATGTCCCACTAACCACTAACCTTCATCATACATTATCCAGAAGAGGACTTAAGAGCTACTTAAGGATAAATAGAGAGTAGTAGTCATCCAGAAGACTGTGATGCTGTTGCCTGAAGGCAGGGTCTTGGTGCTCAGCAGGTGTATATCTGCAGTCGATAAGTTTAATCGTTTCAGTGAGCTTCACCACAGTAATACAGAGTATGGCTGCACACCTCTATGTATAGTGACCATTGATATTTTACTCTTCCTGTGCCTTTCCCAGTAAGGACCAGAACCAGTCTTCTGCTTTTCTTCACAAGTAACATGAGCCCTACAGCTGCATGAAGGACCAACCTGAACAGCACAGAAATTGGTGCTTGCTCCATCATCAGGCATCAGCACCTCCAGCAGCTTCTTCACCCCAGACTTGCTCTTTGTCCCTATTCCAAGTGCTGATATTTTCTGGCATTGTCTCTCTACTGAGCTGTCATCTGCTGAGCACCTACATGGCTGAGGCCAGGCGCTTGGCCAAACTGCAGGAAATATGAACAACATCAACAGTCCTGTGAGCCAGTGAGGAGCTGGGCTGATCGAGAGCTGGCTTTTATGGCAGGTTCAGACAGTTTCGCTTTGGCTGTAGATCTCTTGCAGCAATCCGCCTAGGTGTCTAGCACACAGGTATAACTCTTGAAAAGTAAAGTCAATGAGTACTTGTGGTTCTTGGTTTATTAGCAGTCTTCTGGGAGAAGATGAATAAAAAAGTCTGAGGATAAAGTTTTTAAGGACTTAAATTATTTTACAACTACCATTTCTTAAACTTTAAGTCTTCAATCACATCGACTTTTGGTGAAACAACCTTGTGAATACCTGCATTACTTTGGAATAGACTTTTTTTTTTTTAACAGGGATCTGCTGAGGAACGTTGCAGGAATGTCAGAATCCATTCGACAAATTAGACTTTGTTCCAGAAAATTATCTGCTTACCCAAGAAAAACAACAGAGAGGAAACAGAAGCAGTATAGGATTGGTCAACCTGATATGAGTGTTAAAGTCTTCATTTCTGCAAATGGTGTTTTGGACTGAGCTGGCTTTCCCAGTTTTGTGGAATCATATCCTTAGAGGCAATCTGTTTACACTCGTGTGACCCAGCTGGAAGCAGATAAGAAAACTCAGCCTAAACTAAAACCAGAAAGGTATGAAATGTTCGAACTGTGCTGAGTGTGGCTGTGGTTTGCAGGATTTTAGCATGGCCATAGCAAATAGGCACTTTGATCCATTCAATAAGGCTAATTACATCCTAGGATCCATTCCTTGTGCTGGAAACAGAGGTTTGGAAATCCACAGCAGGGTACTTTACCCTGCTTCCCATGCAGCATCCAGCAGCTTCCCAGCCCCTTACCTCCAACCTGCCACAGAGCTGACTAATCACCTGCTCCTGGGCCAGGACCCCAGCTCAGCTCTATTTCAGCATCCCAAGCTAAAGCAGCATTGGAAAGCAACAGTCACTCGTCCACGTGTGGGTCAGGGGCAGCTTTTGCACAGGGTGAAGCGCCCGCACATCCACCACAGTTCCCATCCTGGGGTAGGGCAGCCGCTGGGGGCTGCTACGCAGGACGAAGCTCACCATGCACTGATTTGTGTGCACACAGACCTCAGCATGAGGTCAATACAGACTTCTTAAAATAAAACCTAAGCTTGGTGAAAAAATAAAATTCTGGCATGTAATTCTTAATAACTTTCTAGTGAACCCAGTAAAAAGCCAAATCTTCCACCATTTAAATTCCAAGTACAAGAGCTACTATACTATCGATAGTTAGCATTAAGTTACAGTACATTTAAAAGGCTCAGATGCATATTATAGGCGTGCGTTACAACAGAGTTTATCTAACAAGTTCCAGCCTTGATAAGCTAATAATATACTGAAAAAGCCAGCCATGTCCTGCTAACAGTATAATTGTAAGGCACTTCGCTCAAACACAGAACCACAACAGAAAAGGAAACAAACTATTCCCACCGTATGAAGATGTGCTATCCCAAAAGATAACCACATTGGTGTGAGCCTTTTTAAAAGGCCAGATGAAGCAGGATAGCACACGCAAACTGCATCTCTCGCCTAGAGTTTATACCCATAAATCTGCAGATGAAATAGTGGTAAAAGGAAATGAGCTAGAGCTCACTATTTAAACTCATTATTAGGAGTTTAAATGGTCAAGTTATATGCCTATTTTTATAGATATCCTATCTTTATATGTATGAACTGTTCTTTCTTCAGCTAAGTTTTCCCATATGTGAAGTGTTTTGGATCAACAGCTACTGCAATAACTATGTTTCCTTTGAAATACCCTGAGCAAACTTCATATTGGGGCTTTACTCTGCAGACATTGTATTTTTAATGGTATCAAGTTTTTGTAGATATGTCCTCACAGAAAAATGGTGACTTCTACTCAAAAGGTAAGTTATCAACAACAAGTTTAAATTTAAGCCAACCGAAACCCATGTAGGTGAACTGTTGATGAAAATAACAAAAAAAAATTACTGTGGATGTATATTTTACATTGAGGAAACCTAAGGGGAGAGGACAGGCAGAAGAAATGCCACCTTGTACAGACTACCAGATCACTGCCTGCTGCTGTGATTCTGTTTACTTTCATGGGCTACTTATAACCCCCAGCGATAGGCTTGGTTTATGTGGATATGCATCCACAAGGCTGCCAATCCCAGGATTATGTATGTATTTATAGGTAATCTATCCTCATATGTCCCTACTACTTACCTAGGCTTTAAGGACATGATGCTCTAAGAAGTAGTCCTGTCAGGAAAACCCTTGAGCACATGAAGACAGGATAATTCAAGGTGTCTTTATTAAAGACAGGCCAGATCTCACGGAGTCGGTCAGGATTCCTATAGCCAGAGACATGGCCAGCACATGGGATAAACCAGGCTCATCTACACCACGTGATGGGACGTCACACCTGGGTCCCCAAGCTAGATCCAGGCTGGGGAGGTAGGTGCGAGCTCCACACACAGACTTTGGACTGGAAGAAGCAGTACCTTGCTAACACAGGTAGAGCCCTTTGTCTCAGGCACAGGGCTGGTTTATGCTTGTTTGGTAGGGATTTTTAAAGGCCTCTGATCAATTCAGTTTCCCAGTGACCTAAACAGCTGTGCATCCCCGTCAAGGGGGGGCTGAATAAGGCTCTGTGGATGGGAAGAGAGCCAGAAATTCTTAAAATGATATTTTCACCAAAAGATAGATACATGGAGACATTCCCCAGTGTGGATTTTATGCAACCTGGAACAAGAACCCACCTCCTCTGCTACTGAGAAATTATTCTTATCCCTCCTATATGCTGTTATTCCCACCTTTACAGCACAGACTGTATTGTTACAAGTATCTTGGTTTAGAGGGTAGCCCTACAAAACGATCCATATTTTTAAGGAAAGCTCCCATCCCGTGCAAAGGGCTGGCAAACTTCGGCATGGGTTGGAAACTTTCCTGTCCTTTCATCCTCAAAGCAATAGTTCTCACCCCATTCTTAGCCTGACGTTCCTGCTTCTAATTTTCAGCTGAAGATGATCTTGGATGACCCAAAAAGATTGTCTATTTTACTGGCTTCTCCCTTTCCAGTTCCCTCTATTGTTCTAATGGGAAAAAAAATCCCACAACAATAGTCTCCCTCCAAACTGCAGCTCACTTAAAGCTCTTTGAGGGGATTTAAGATGGTGTTGTACACCACTAGCAAGTAGTCACTGGTAGTGAACATTAGCAGTGGTGGTCCTGTATTACAGTGACCCTTTACTGAATGTTACAAAAGACTGTCTGGAAAGTTTGCTACTGCAATTCCTTAGTCCCCCTTCCCCCTCGCCCTAGCAGTGGTGTTTGCTAGGCACAGATATTCAGAAGTATTTTATATTTTACATTAATATTACTAACCACTTGCAATGCTTCTCCAGGCCCAGAGAATTTGGAATACAGTCGCCTGCAGTATTCCAAAATAACTTCGGGCATGAAATACCAGTGTCACTCCATATTCACAGAGTGAATGTTGCCAAAATTTTGTAGTGATCGGCCTTCAAAACCACTTGCTTGGGAGCGAGCATTGCGTCCTCTGGTGAGCCATTGACACACAGACTTCGACGAAGAATATTTGCTGTCAAGTAACAATGCTTCAGTAGCTACATGAATAGTTTTTGTGTTTTAGACTATTTTATGATTGTCCATTGCAGATGGTACAAACTCCTCCAGGGTACGCTCACCGTAGTGGGGAACCTCTGCAGAAAGCAGCAGCTGGTTACCTGCTCCCAGCCTTGTATTGTAGACACATTGCAGAAGTCTCTATTAATCTCGTAGTGCGAGAGCCCCAACATATCTGCTGTAGTTCCTGGTAGGCTTATTCTGTGCACAGCGTCCTTGCCGACCGGCTGCCTGGGCTTAACACACTTCTGCTTCCTGGAGTCCGTACTTACCTCTTACCTCCCTCGGATGCTCTGGGGACGACGCCTGGAACAGCTCCTACAGTTGGTGCGTCATCGCTCATATCACCTATTTTCTTTTTGTAGGTGTGGAGACAGCCACAGGGGACCCAACAGCCTGTGTCTGACGCCAGCGTTGCCTCTTTTGCATGTGTAGCTTGTGTCGCCAAAAACTATAGCAAGAGACCAACCTCGCTGCAATACCAGCCAACACGTGGATAATTTCATATTGATTGCCAGCTCTGGCTGACCAGAACTGTTTTCCAGCACTCTTAGTCCTGTCAGAAATGGTTTTAGACAAGAGAACAATCCTCAGTGACTACACAGGAAAACTGCTACTTTTAAGTTGAAGTAATTAAATTGACTCATTTGCACCTTCCTTATTTCAGGAGAGTCCAGCTCATTAAAGTGTTTCTCACAGGACCTAGTTTTCAAGAACTAAGTTTTGATAGGCATTAAATGTGAGCGCTGGCTAACCAAGGGCAGAGGGGTAGCTTCCACCAACCATGCACATATTGGAAAGCATTTACTGTCTCGAGAGCTCCTAGACTAAAAGACGCTGCCAGAAACTGCAACATTTACGTATAGGGATTTTCCTAAAATTCAAAGGTAGCAACCCAGCCACATGTGATACTTCTGTCTTGGACAGGAAAGTAAGATCAATCTCCTTGCTGCCTGCAGTCTTACTAAAATTAATAGCTTCTCCAGCGAGGAAGAGAGCCTTACTTAGGTGGAAGGTGGCATTGCTGTACAACTGCAGGGCCTTGTAGTTCAAACCGCATCTCAAGCCATGCTGAGAGGCAGCATTAATCAAAGAATGCCCACCCCTTGCTCTGCCAAGAAAGAGACTTTTTTTTCCCCCCACAGCAAACACCGTTGCTATTCCTTTTAAGATTATAATAGTGCAATCTTACAGGGATAGGCAC
Organism: Phaethon lepturus; assembly: GCF_000687285.1. Lineage (NCBI taxonomy): Eukaryota > Metazoa > Chordata > Aves > Phaethontiformes > Phaethontidae > Phaethon > Phaethon lepturus. The sequence continues at coordinate 12,036 of NW_010549298.1, read as the reverse complement.
CAGCTCAGCAAGCTGTACGTGCACTCTCAAGCAGGAAGGCTCACACATGTAAGAAAAACTTCCAGCCGTGGTGGAAGTACCCAGCCATCCCTCCCAAAACACAGCAGGAGCTACATGCAACACCCTTCTATACAGCCGGATCAAGACTCACTCCTTTTAATTCCACTCCACTGGAGCTCTCATCAGCTTGCCCTAACAGCACTTTCAGGTCTACGTCCTCCACAGTCTTTTCTTCCCTACTTTACTTACAAACCTTTTAACTAAGGAGCAGGTTATCTATCAGTTTATCACCTGCTAGCAATTTGTCGCCTGGCCACCACCCTCAGCTCATCAGCATATACATAATGAAGCACAAAGCGGGGGGACAACACACTGAAGCCCTTTGAAAGGTCAGTCCTCTGGATGAAGGCTTCCTGACACAAAGAACATCTAGGAGGCACAGCTGGAGTCACAGCTGTAGATGTTGAACGAAAAACAACTTTCAACTCACAGCACTGGAAAAATCACAATCCCAGGAAGTATTTTATACACGCACAGCATTATATTCTTATAAAGGCTTACATTTTTTTCTTTTTCTTTTTTTTTTTTTACTTAAGCTGAACTCCGTTGTCATTTTTAGATGGCTCCAAAATCCACAGATATTTGTGATGACAGTTCTTTGGGATTTTCAGTCCAGAAGTATCAGCCCGATTTGCTACCTGTCTTTGTACACAGTCCTCGTGGCACGTTTGTTTCTGGTAAGATAAGAAATCTGTAGCTGTATCCCGTATGGAAAATACACTGGGACTACAGCTGAAAGAGGTTTGTAAGGGCTCTTTTATCTGTTTGGAAAAACAGAACATTCACCAAGCATTGCTGACTCATAGGTCACACACAGCGCGTATGAGCCTGGGTGCACGTCGCTGCTGGAAAAGGCTCGTGGCAAACCCTCAGACAGTTTGCGAAGCGAGGTTGCCCTTTCCGAGCCGGCTTAACAGGGACACGGCCCTCCCAGCCGGTCCCTGTGTCGCCCAGCTCCTGGCTCCGCAGGCCAGCCTTTAGCTCTCCGGGGGCCTTCTCCGTCCCTCCTGGGGCGGCTGGTGGAGGGCGGCTGTGCGAGGGCTGCGGGACAGCCTGGCCCTCACGCCGACTTCCAGCACGGCCGCTGAAACAGCTGCTGAACGTGAGAAGTCGCTTCCCCATCTTTCCCCCGGGTATTTTATGGCCCTCTAGCTAAATTGCCCAGCCCCACAGATTATTCCAGCTAAAACCCATGTCCCACCTCCCCCTCCAGCTTCTCTCACTTCCTTTGGGGTTGAAAATTAAATGTAACCATACAGGACGTGTAGCCTAGCTTCTTAATTATAACAGCAGTGAAACCAGCTAATTATTAGCAGCTCCCCTTTTCTGAAAGGAGGTAATCAAGATGCAATGCCAGGCTGAGAAATGGTTATCCAAGGAAGATTTCTGTGTCTATCTGGGCACCCACAGTGCCTTCCTTGGGTCCAAGTTACGGAATTGCAAAGAGCCTTTGAAGGAGCCTCAGCGTGTCATCTGCCTCTGTTTGCAGCTGGTTTGCTGCATGGCCAGAGCAGATAAATGATTATGTGCATCTGACCTATATTTGTTGATACTAGCCTTCTCTCTTGGAAGCTCCCTTTGTACCTTGTCCAACCCTTGTCTGGCTGCTCATAGCATCACTTCTTGCATATTCCTAAAAAGTGCCACATCACAAGCTTGCAGAGGACTTCCAGAAATACTTCTAAGAAAACATTTTTTCAGAGAGTTAATGGGACAGCTAGCACAAGTTGTTTGGTCAGCTGTAATTCCCATCCATCCTGGAAAGTCAGCATCAGCTTCAAGTGAGCATGGGCCCTTGCACGGAGAGGAGGACGGCCGCGGTGCAGCCAGAGATGATTCCCTCGGGACGTCCGCCTTCGGCATAGCCACGAAAGCCTGCCGCAGCCGCTCAGCCGCCCCACTCTTCCTGCGGGTCACTTTGATTCCCTGCCATATCTCACTGCTCACCAGGCCCAAATCCACAAAGGCATTTCTGTGGCTAATTTTAACTGAAGTGAAGGGGAGGTAGGAGTCTAAATACTGCTAGCTCTTAGTCATTTGACGAGTCTTGCCTCCCCCGGGAAGCCTTGCTCAAGGGCAGCAAGAAATGGCATTCAGGGTAGTAGGTAAGGTAAGATGCTGTCAGCTCATCATTTTTCAAAAGCTCCATAAAAATATTCAGACTATTCAGCCACCCACGCTGGCTCAAATTATGAGTTTCTCCCACACTGCGTAGCCTTCAAACGTGTTTAAATGGAGCTCATTTTACCTGAGGATAGTGTTGCTTCTCATTTTCTAGATAAAAAGCACTAACGTCTGAGCTTTACGTTGCACGGCAAAGACCATGGCAGGTAAAGGTCTGGAAAAATTAAAGAGAGCAGGTAAAAAAGGTCTTAGGTCTGGCTGCCCTTCCACCAACTCTGTATCAATGACATTTAGATACCTTCAGTGGTGTTACTCCAGGATTATGACGCTGTAAGATCCAGAAGCATTAGTATCCAGAGATTTTATTATTTTTTTCCGTATCTAATTATCACATAGCATCTGACATTTCTGAAATTCAAAGATAATTAAAGTACAAATTTAAGATTTGTGCCTGCTTCTCAGACAAGATGGTGAAAACAGGTTCCTCACTTCTGCATTTTATAGTAGCCTGTTTCCTGCCATTTTCATATCTGGGATTGAATATAGCAGCCTTTGTGTTGTTAAGATACTGGTTATACATTTAAACAATTACATCCAGTCAAATTTAGGAAAGGAAAATCGAATGGGGCTGTTTCTGCTAATCTTGGCTTTTACTAAATCTGTCCCTATGAAATCTAAATTCTGGGACAAATTTGACTTTACATCTTGAATGCCACAATCTCTTGTAAAAGGCAGAACCAAAACACAGACTTATAATAAAAAAATACAAGTATTTCAATTTAATTAATATGTATATAACATTCAGCAATATCTGTTTGTTTTGGAAAGCTGTGCTATAATGATTAACACATCCACAGAAGCATCCACAGAATGCAGGCAGGGTACGCTGCGCCGCCAGTGCCGGGGTCTGTCACACTGCATATTAGAAGCCTGGGTGGGAAAGAATTTTCTGAGCAATTCAAATGAAGTTAGCAGTTTATATATATTTACAAAAACAAAGGCGGGTGATTACAAAGCTGGAAAGAACTTGGACTGTGTTTACATGTGCTTCCTGGAAGGTAAAATGTAATCAAAGGAAGAAAAAAATTAACTTTCAATATTTTCTTTTTTGTTGTTGAGGTCTTAGCGGTGGTGGTTGTTTTCTTGTGGCAGGATAATACGGAAGATTTCTGTGCTCTTATTCTGCGGTGTGATTTGATGAGAAAGCTGGTGGTACCCCATGCTGGAACAACAGCTGGGAATGGTCATGTAGTGTTTCTGGAGAGCACAACACAAGCCAGCAACCTGTGTCTATCAGCTACCAGTCACCTTCCTTTCAATTAGTGTCAGATTTATGTCTAAATACATAGTGAAATGACAGTAGTCCCACATTCTGAAATAAAGCTTCCTCAGGCGCCAGGTAGAGCTCGTTTGGTTTTGTTGCTGCAGTCCACTGACCTTTGAAGAGAGAAATTCCCTGTCATGCTCAAGGAGCGTTTTTCAGAGCACACATCTAAACAAATGTTAGCCGTAATACAGTGTGCATTTAAAACCTTGCAGAGAAAGGCCTTACACCTACAACTGACTTCTGTGTTACCCAGGATCAGTCTCATTGAAGTAAGATTAACTAAAGGTACAATGAAGTACTCGTCTAACCCTAGGCAGCGGTCCAGACCTCCTGGGTAATCAGAAATAAAAAGGTAGCTGGAGATGGTGATTCACCCATCCTCTTGGTCACCTGTCTCAGGGTGGATGATGTGTCCTCTGTGCCACTAATTACTGGGGGAGCTAAGTGACTAGTGCCATTGCTTTCCGACGGTAAAAGTTCAGTGAGGTAAGCCCTACCCTTAGTTTCTACGGCTTTGCAGACTGTTCACTGCAGTGAAGAACTGAAGAAAACCTGTAAAATGTCAGACTGAAGGTCATTCTAGCCCGTACCCTGCTTCCCACCATGGCCAAAAGCAGATGCCTAGGGAACAGGCATCTGTGAAAACTCCCTGTAACAATCTCCCAGTTTCCAGGCATTTTCAGAGCAGGGACTTCCTGAAGAGGTTTTAGTTTCTGGATATTTAGTACTCTCAGGGGGTTACTCTTCCATTAAATTCTCCAGTTTATCGTTGAACTCATATAAAACTTCAGCATCAACACCGTCCTCTGGCAAGGAGATCCACAGGTCACCTGCCTGAGAAGATGTTTTATTTGGAGCCCTACTATTTTATTAGCTTCATCTCATGCCTCCCACCTCTTGTACTGGAAAAGACTAAAAAACCAATCTACTCATTCTCTCCATGCCACTCAAGCTTTTTCTAAATCCATCACCTCCTCCTCCATTACCTCCTTCCCAAATGAAAAATTCCCAGCTTAGTCATCCTTTATATAGAGCCATTCTGTACCTTTGATCATCTTTGTTGCCTATTTCTGAACTTTTTCCAGCTGCCCTGTATATTTCTTGTGATGAGGGGATCAGGACCTTCCAAGCTCACTGGAACAGACAAGTTTACACCTAACATCCCAAATTTGTTGCAGTGCCACGTGCTCAGGATCAAAATACCTGTCAGCACAGCGATAAGCAGGCTGCAGGCTGCAGTTGAAGAGCCTGAGCAGGGTTACAGAGGCTGCAGCCTCTGAAATAACATGAGCAGATTCAGTCAAGTCTTCCCATCTCATCCCCTTCTGCTGCAGCCAGCGCAGAGGAGAGGTGGCAAGTCCCACCTCAGTGTGGTGGAGTCATTGGAGGTCAAGACACTGCCATGCAGGCACCAACAGGGAGACACCCTGAGCGTGGACCTTCCTGAGACACAGAGCAGGCACGGCTCTCGCTGCCTTCATCGCCTTTCTCCCAAATCGCTTCGGTGCCTTAGCTGTAGCATTAGGAGGCCGGAGAAGGGTCCGAGTTCTTCTTCTGCCAAAAGGCAACCCCCACTTGCCAAGCAGAAGGAATAAAAACACAAAGAATTCTTCCCCTAGGATGCCCGCCAATACGTGTTCACGCAGAGAGGGCGATTTTACCCAAAAAGTTTCATCACCTGACACTGGAAGCAAGCATGTCTTGTAAATAATCAACATGCAGAGCTTGTGGGGAGGCCATTCCAGCAATATTTCTCATTGATTTAATGGCAGATGTGAATATGAGAGATGTGGTGGAGCTGTGCAAGTCCAGGGCCCTGTCAGCATGCTGGAGTCCCTGCACATGTGATATAAGGTTGGTCTCTATCTGCCTGCCTGCAGACCAGTAGCTGAAGAAGTGTGAGAGTAGGCTTTCCCTCAAGTAAAACAGTGGGCAGCTTTAACCCAGACGGCCTCAGAAGCTCTGTTCAAAGCCATGTGGGTTGAAGCAACCCAAAAGCTTTAAATAATAGCCTTGAGAGAAGCACTCTGGGAGGCTTTGCTTTGTTCTTTTCATTGCACTTCACTGATATACTTACTTTGTGAATGTTTTTTTCAGCAGTGAACAGATGGCCCCTTGCTGCTCACCACAAATGTATTATTATTACCTCAACTAAAACCTCCTTTGAAAGAAAGCAAGCCAGCGTTTGTTTTGCTTCCACGTAGATAACCTTGAAAAACACAAAACCACAATAATACAGTGGGGAAAAAAAGGGAGGAAGAAAGAAGAAAGAAGAAAAAATAAAAGAAAGGGGAAAAAAAGATTAAAAGAAAAAAGAACAAATAGAACAAGAAAATAAAAGAGCAAAAAGACAGTGACCCAACAGGTTCAAAGCCACTGAATATGCACCTTCAGGTATCTGCCTGAAAAACATGCTAGAGTTACAAAGCTATGGTACCTTCATTCACTGCATTGCAAAGTAAAACAGCTCAGCTTGAATAATTTGGATTCTTGATAGTCAGGTGATTATTTCTTAAAAGGTGCTGACACCCTATCTGCCCACAGTGTAATGGTCAAATAGGTGCGCTGAGGAGTGGTCATCCACCCCAAAAAAGCCAAGGAATTCTGGATTGCGTTGGCTGACAATCCATTTTCCTTTGGCTTATGGCTATTCCTAAGGCTTAAGGGTAATACAAACCTTTTCAAACAATAGCAGACTCAATTAAAAATATGTGATATACAATGTTCAGACTCCAAGGTTAGAAAAACACATTTTAAAAGCACAGCATTATTATTACTATTTACTATTATAGAGTATCAGCCAAGGAAAACATTTTTGTCTTCAGAAAAATCTGACATTCCCAGTAGGGTGGGATGCAGCTGACATTCCTAGTGGTTTGCTGTCTTGTTTGGAGCACCATGTGGTTCACAGCTAAAGGGCAGAGATGCTTGCTACTGAAGAATTGCAGTCACCTCAGAGAAATGCATGGCCTAAAGCACTTCATAGTTCACCTGGAACAGAAATGCAAAGGCAAACATAGGAAGGGAGAAGAGGCAATTTACTTTGGATTATTGCTATTGGTGTGATGTCATTGTTACTTGTTAAGCTCACTTTGCACAATATTGGTAACAACACAGTATTAAATATGGCAAGGCAGCTGCACCATTCTTTTATGTCAAAGAACCAAAATAATGGGACTTGCATTAACACCTACAGTTCTGCAATGAAAACTACTTTTTACTGCTCCAAAGCCAAGAAGACTTTATTTTTGATCTTTCAGGAAAACTCCAGTGATAAGCAAGCGCCTGTATGAGGAAGGGAAAATAGAGCTGATTGCATAAAGCTTTCACCCTTTTTATCACACACATATGGTTCTTCTTCCCTCAGAGTCTGATGGGCTGCCAGGAACTCTGAAATCTCTAAGCCTGGGTGCAGTAGGATCAATCATGAGGAAACAACTGAGAAAGGAAGCTACAGGATTATTGCATGAGTTAAGAAAGATCCAACCACCGGCTTTCCAACAAGTCCTTTTTCTCCTGCATTGCTGGCCATACACTCCATCACACACAAGCCTGATCTTTTGAAATTTGGCCCTTTGCAGCACTTCAATCTGTTTCCACTTTCACATCTTGGTGGCAATTATGAGGCAAACACAAGGCCAGAGATTCATCAAGTGCATGAAGTCCAGCAATGTGATCCTCCCCAGTAATGTGATTTAGCTCTTTTATAATGAGGAGATTTCATACCTTCACCCCACCCTGCAAAAGGTATGAATGACAGCCTATTGTCAAGGTCTTAATTTCTAGCAACCCGTATCAAATGTAATGCAGCTATAGACTTGATTCCAAGGCCACACAGTAGGCTGTGCAAAAAAAAAAGGTACCTGACATCTCCAAAATGTTAAACAAACAAAGAAACCATCCCAAGCAGTGGATTTTTTGGCTATGATTTTACCGGTGGAACTAGGATAGTAATAATCAAATGCGAAAATTACCCTGTATGCTTTTCCTCTATTGAGAAAAATACATAGTAATCCCTAAGACCATGGTTTAACCAATATAAATCTCAAATAAATGAGGCACTTTTTGCTGTTCAAGTGACATGAAAGAGACCATCAAGGGTGTTTTTTCCCCTTTCTCATGTGCATGGAGTGTTCAGTGAATCAACTCATAATCTAAAGAGTCCAAAGCATCTGCTGTAAGGAACTCAGCATCTTCATCTTTAAAAAGTTTTGATGAGGCATTAAGGCATCTTCTGTTTCTGTTAAAGTCTATGGGAAATTTGCAATAGACTTCAAACTGAAGCAGAAGCTGATCCTTAGTGTATAATTCACAGAAATCTGGAGAAGACTAAGAATTAATCAGGAAAGACCGTAAGAACTAAAGAAACAAATTAAGAGAATTACTAGGTTATTTTTAGCTCTTTTTTATTACAAGTCCATTAAGCAAGCAAAGTAAAACGTCCGATGCTGGAGCCAGAGCAAAGACAACCAAGAAAAGCACATGATATCTTAATCTTCCAATAGCTCAGAAGATAAATGCTGACTATCATCATATTTACAGGTTGTTTCTGTATCTGAGCACAGAAAGGCAAAGTGCACAACTGATTCTCACTCATCCCCTACAAGGCTAGCCATTCAAGATGGATGGAGAAACATAATATTCTCAGTGCCACAATGACGAAAAAACCTTTTGCTTTCTCAGTGCTGAGCCTGTACAACACAGTTAATTGATGTCGTGTGTTGCCTCATAGAGAGCTTGGCAACTGCACAGCTTCACGCAGTTTGTGAAGTGAGCACCACCATCAACTTTTCACAGAAAGGGAAATGGAGGCAAAGACAGCAAGTGTCTGGTCCTAAATCACTCAGCATGTCAGTGTCAAGTGCACGACTGGGGACATGGTAACGACCCCCCAGGGCCTGAGCCAGCCTCACGCTGCTCTTCCAGGAATCCCCTTTCCACATAAGCCAGCTGGCCAAGAGACCGAAGCAGCGGAGCTGCAAATCATAAACAAACCAGGAGGGATGGGACTGAGCTTCTAATGGCAAATACCTCAAAGATTTCAGCTCCTGTCAGCAAAGCGTATATCCCAACACAGGCATTACTGTCAGCAATATTGTAATATTATTGTCTCTGGCTCCCACTGGAAAGAACAGTGTGTAGGGGAAATCAGTTAATGGGCAGTGATGATTAACTTTGTCATGCTTGATCCCCCTCCTCCACACGGCCCAGTGCTACCTTTCCATCCTTCTCCCACTGCTCCCTGGATAGCCATAGCTCATGCAGCAGCAACAGTGGGAGAGGCAGGAAGAGCTCAGGCCCTGACATGCTGTTACCCATCACCTGTGAGCCAGAGGGTTGCAATCACTGTTACTGGCTCTGTGCTACCAAGATGTAATTTAATAGATTATAGTTGGGAGAGCTGAAAATAAAGATAGAGGAAATTACTTAACTTTATCTATGCATTTTTTTATGTCCTGAAAGTGTACAATAGGAAGTTTTAACCCTGAGCTGAAAAGTAATGGCTTGGCCCTGGCATCACCAAGGTAGTAGTTCCTTGGTTTGCATGGGATACTTTTACTTCTGGAGTTGGTTGGTTGGCTGGGGTTTGTGCTGTTTTGTTTTTTTTGTTGTTTTTTGGTTTTTTTTTTACAATAGAGATCATGGTGCCTGAGCCCTGCTAGAACGTTTACTCTGACTTCTTATCAGCCAGTGATGCTGTCAGGCTGTACCATCCTTATACAAAGTACATAAATGGTGAGTCAAACAATTGTGTTTAAAATCATTATCATTGAAAATGTGGGTTCAGAGAAGCAGGAATCAGACCTCCATTGGATGCACAAGAATCCATATGCAGGGCTTACATATATATGAAGTAGATAAGAACAATAATTCAAGTTCACCTCCTTCCAAAAAGTGACCTAATCTACCTCTCTTTCCTCCTTTAATGGTAAAACAACCAATCTAAACTGGAAAAGCAACTCAACAAATATTGACTCCACATGGAAAGACTAACCTGCATTCTCCTACCCAAGGGCCAGGGAAAACTTCACATCCTGGAGGCTGAGAAACTTCAGACAAAGGGAAAAAGTCAAAGGTTTGGCTCCATTCCCAGCCAAGCAGTGACACCTCTCCTGAGCCAGGACATCTCTGGTTTGGGATCATTCCTGGCCACACCGTATAAAAGAGAGAGGTCAAGCTCTCAGAAATGTTTCTTAAGCCTTGTTCACCTTTGGGTGAAAATCAGTGCCTAACATTGTCTTGGGTGGCTTGAGCCAAAGCTTTTTGAAGTCATTGGAAAAATTCCTCCTGACCTTAGTGCTCTTTGAGCTGCTACTCCATGTAAAGCGTGGAGTAATTTGGCCATTGTTGTTTTTTGGGAAGTGGAATGTGGTAGTTTGCATCAACTTCTGATTTAGTCTATACTCCACACAGAACATATTGCAATAGTTAGCTAATATTTACTGGGGATGGGTCACAGCAGCTAGTGTTGCATTGGAAAGAACATGCAAAGATATAAACCAGTTCTTCTATTACACAAGTGTCCCACAGCAATGAGGAGTCCAGTAAGACATGAAAGAAAGACATCAACAATCCTAAAGGACAAGTATACCTTTGCATCAGTCGTCTGCACATCCTTCTCTTCTTCTCCTTGCTAGCTGATGGACTAGGCCAGGTCACCAGAAGCCTGGACTTCAGCATCCATCTACACATTATTATACTCCAACCACACTCAAACTCAGTAACCTGCATGAAAAAAAAATGTGACCAGCCACCCAAATGGCTAAATAATCTTGCCCCTTCAAGTATCAGACAAACCCAACAGTGCAATCTCCAAGTGTTCCTCATACAGGCGGCACATTTCTCTTTATGTGCGTTGTATTGTCCTTACCATTCATTATCCACTGGTATTTAGGTCTCTTAAAAGCCCGTTTCTGCCTTCATCACTACAGACCAATAACTTCCTCGGGCAAACAGGTCTGTGGCAACTATAGACTCTGCAGGTCTACACACCTGCATAAATATTTGCACGCTCAAACCCTTCTGCTATAAATCTCTTGGTGCTGATATGTTAAGATTTATTCCAACCCCACCAATGTGTTCAGAAATTATGCCATCTGAATTAATGCCTTCACCTTAAAGCAGTGCTGACATAACAGTAATTTCAGGCCTCTGACTCTTGTAAAGTATCTATGATACTTTATGTCCATGAGCAATGTAACTAAAATGAAGAGATAAAAAGTCCGTAGAAGCAATGAAGTAAGTTTCATAGAACTATTTCCTCCTTCAGGTCCTTGAAAATCATTGTATGTCATTACTGGAGTTGTTCGACTAAGGCTAGCGTGAACACTAGTGGAAAGTGTATTAAGAAACAAAAGACATAGATTTCAACTCGCTGTCTCCTGAAGGAGTAAAAAAACCCTAAGTTGCAACTTAAGCAAAAATGGGGAACAGGCCTGAGGTTTTACAGGAAGAAAAGCAATCTGGAAGAGGAGGAGGGACCAACAGAGATAACAATTTTAAAAGAGGTACAGCATTAGATCTTCCAGGGAACCTCTTGGCCCCCTTATTTTACTACTAATTGTGTTTTGAAACAGCCATTTATAGAAGAGATCCACATTGCACATTGTCAATTACTAACATATGTCCCACACTTGGCAAACAAGGCAACTCAGGAATGACATTTTGTGAATAATCAAGACCATCACTAAAAAGTGCCTGCATCTTTGCTTTGGGCTTAATAATACATTTTTTCCCAAACAAGATATTTTTCTCACGACAGTGCCAAATGGAACATATTAAGCTTTAAAGATGGCTGAGAACATCGTGCGCTGGAGAGGCAGGGATGGGGCTGTGAGCGCGCGTCTTGGACCTTAGGACAAACAAACAGCTGCGCGTGTACCAGCCGCAGACACTGCTCTGCACAAAGGGGCCTCTAGGCATTGCTATGGTACAAATAATGCACTAAAACAGTGAGCTTTGGCAAACCGAGTCTGAGACTTCGCAGAGATCTGGGAGTCAATCACAAAACACTCAGCAGGATGCAATCCTCAGAGCAAGCAGCAAAAACTGTGGACAGCAAGGATAAGACAGGACATGGAAATGGCCAGCTTATTGCAATAATATGTATGGTCCACTAAAGAACAGCAAACAGACAGACAGCTGTTGTGTATACGCATGGTACGTGTCTGAGAAAGCTAAGAAGCGAAGCAACACATTTGAAGTGTCTGATTAGCTTTTCCCTCAACACACACACGCCAATATGGATGGGCACAACACTGATAGAGACAGCACAGGGGCTGTGCAGCCCTGTGGCCCCCTTGCCTTCTCTGAAAAGCACAGCAGAGCAGCAGTCAGTGACAATACAGGGTACATTCTGGCCACTAACTTCTGCCCACCTATTCCCAGCAAAGCCACCCTCAAGCCCTTGGTACTTTGATAGGACATTTGCAATAGCCAAGGGGTGCAGATAGACCTCTCGTCTATATAACTCTCATTGGCCAAAGAATCACAGTATCACTGAATCATTAAGGTTGGAAAAGACC
>NW_010549297.1:0-1430 GCF_000687285.1 Phaethon lepturus | reverse complement strand
CCCTGGGGACGACCACTACACCCCCCCCCACCCCCCTTCTGCTTCGGAGCCCGCCGCCTCCCAGACCCTCGCAGCGCATCCTCTGCCGCCTTCCCCTCCTGGCTGCGGGGAGGGTGTTGCGAGGCAGGCAACAGGGAAAGCGAATGCAGCGGTCTGAAGATACAGAGAGGCAGTCAAGGTTAGACGTGTATTTACTCAACCTTTATTATTTAAAAAAAATTCATTAAAAAAAAAAGGTGAACGAACGTCTTACAAAACCCCCCCACATAAATAGGACATTCCGTTCAGCTCTGGCTATTGGCAGTTCTAGTACTTGACAACATCAGACGCGATTTCCTGGCATTAGAGAAACCCATTTCAAAATCGGTCATCACAAAGAAATACTAGAAATCCCAGTTAGCACTTGCTAGGCAGCACGGAGCACTTGTACACAACTTTTCAAACACACACCCGCGCACACACGCAGCTGGGAACAGATCCCGTAGGAAGAGAGCCTCCTTAAAAAATAGTAAACGCTTCTCAAAAAAAAAAAAAAAGGGGGGGGGGAAGAGAGTTATTTACAAAACGCACATGGAAATACAGTATTGACAGAGCGTGGCTGGCAAATCAACATGATTTGAATAGAGAAAGGACTGTGGCACATCTTGCTCGAAAGCTCGCACAGCAGCCTCCTTCGAGCGTCCCCGGGGGAAGACAGCTCCTGCCGTCCGCGCCGCAGCGCCTTCTTCCTCCCCACATCTCCTCCCGCCCTCCTCTCGCCTCTCCACCCCGGCACTTCTTGCCAGGTCCTTTTTACACTTGGATGACCACCGTGCTGGGGCTCTGGAGCCGGGTTTTGTACTGGTCTAGCCAGCTCCTCAGCTCCGAGATCTTGTAGCCCTCTGGTCCTCTGCCTCCCTGGTACATCACCTTCTCCTCCTGGATGATGTAGAGCCTCTCGAAGTAGGCGCCGTAGGCGGCGCTGGAAGCATTGTCCATGGTGTCCACGGCCAGGGGGCAATCGGGCGCCCCTTCCCGCATCAGCTGAGCTGCCCGCAGCCTGTCCTGGAGGCACTGGTGCTTGGGGATGCTGTAGGCTGCGTCCGAGCTGACCCAGCCGTCGGAGGGGTGTGCTTCTTCGATGTACACCAGCAGGAAGTCGGCAATGTCCACGAAGTGCGCGGCCAGGCGCTGGAAGGACCTCAGGCGGGCCATGAACGGGGGTCAGGTGCAGCTGCCGAAGTTGAGGATGAGGGGTCTCTTGCCGCGGGCGAAGTCCAGGATGCGGAGCCTCTTCTGCCCGTCCAGCTGGATCACCTCGGGGTTAGGGGCTAAGGAGCCCACGTGCGCAGACTTGAAGAAGTCCAGCTTCTGCCCGTGCCACACGGCTTTCAGTGACTCCAGCGTGAACATGCGGTTGGAGTCGGACACGCAGACCGGGGGGTCGTCGG
>NW_010549296.1:0-3353 GCF_000687285.1 Phaethon lepturus | reverse complement strand
GGGCCACCGGCCGTGAGCGGTGCCAGCGGCGTCGCTCGGTGTCTCTCCATGCCTTTTTTTAATGAGGAAGGCATTCAGAACCTCTCCTGAAATAATGCACATTTCCAAAGACAGGGCAAGCGACTTGAGTCAGTTTTATAAAAGAATATGGTATCTTCACACACACAAAAAACCCTAAAAAAGCATTTCTTCATACTAATAAATATGTAATGTTGTTTTTTAAAGATAATCCTGTTTAATATAAGAAGGTTGATATTAAATTGTGTTCCTCGCAGTTTTTGAAGACTGAGGTCTCCATGACGGTTAAGATGAAGACCATGTTTCATCTTGAGTTGTTCAAACACGCATGGGGTACAGAATACCTACGATTTATGAAATACTCTCAGCAAATATCAGACCCCTGGTCCTAGTTGACTTAATACAGATTTTTGTCTGTAGTTCAAGCAGTTTTTGTACTTACTCCAAATTCGAGGCTCCCCCCTAGGAATCTGGCCAGGCCATAATACGGAGGGTGTGTGAAGACAGGGGAGAGAGAAGGTCGGACATACAGCAGGAGGAAAGAGGCTGCGGAAGAGGAGTTGTCATGCACCGGGATTGTTGTGGAGACCTGCTCCCGTGGCGTGAAGCACACTGGCATCGTGGCAAGTTGCAGGTGGTTTTGCTGCTCACCTCCCAGCCGGGTCCTGCGAAGCCCTTCAGTGCAGGTGGCCAGTCCCCACCAGCATCCTCGTGGCCCATGCAATGCCCTGGTTTTATTCTTCAGAAGTGAAGCACCTCCTTTCCCACGGGAAATCTGCAAACACAGCTCCAGCCAAAGGACAGACAGTGGGGATGTACACGCCGTGCTTTAAGGGGATGAATAATGGGCGTCCAACGCGTTGTGCCACGACAGAGGAAAAGAAAAGGATTTGCAGGAGCCCGAGGCAGATGAAACTCTTACTCACGTGTTTCTTTGCATGTTACTTCACTTAACTATCTCTAAAATAAAAATTGGTTGCTCTATAAACGGTGCACTGGAAGTAGCCTCCCATATGTGCGAGGCGATGCTCTGCCTTGTTCCTGGAGTGGGCAGCCTGGAAAGGCCAACAGTGCCCGGCTCGGGGGCACCATGGAAAGGCTTGGCTTAGTCTGATTAAACGGGTGGTCTGGGGCCAGGGAGGGTTTGGTTTGGTTTGGTTCCTGGCCAAAATGGTTACATATTTCTGTTTAAGACGCTGCCTTTACTAGAGTGATTATATCCATAGTATCTTAAGCCACAGTGTGTGCATGTACACGTGCATGCACACACTCACACGCAGGTGCATGCTTTTGTGTGCCTCCGACCTTTTTAAAAGCAACTTCATGTTTAGGAGAAAGTAGATAAATCCCAACCATGCAATGAGACGGTTTGGAGAGCGGAAACTTTGCCCAGTCTAAGTGGTGGGGCTGATCTGGTTGACCCTGATTTGAAGCGTTGGGGCTGTGTGAAACGTTTCGGGAGCCGCGGCAGAGGGAGAGCTGGCTGCTCACCCCGCTCCTCTGCCTGGGACGTGAACTCCCAACTCACCGCTCCTGATGGAGAGGAGCAGGTCGGGGCTAAGCCCCAGTGGGACCTGCTGGTTAACAGTCGGAGAGCTGTCCTCTGGGTTTCCGACCCCTCATGTCCCATCCGCACAGGGATGAGAACTGGGGAGGTTTGGGCAGCGCTGGTGCCATACAGTGTTCCTGTAAATGCTGATTTTTTACATCCGTGACGGTGTGACGCGTATTTGTATACACATATCTGTATTTTACATGTTGACAAACCAAACTGCAATCCTCTCTGTCTCTCGGGGATTGACGCTTGCTGGGGAGCCCTCGTGTCAAAGGGGTCCCGCTGCACGGGGGTGACACGAGGGAGAGCCATCGGCGTGGCTGGCAGAGGCATTTCTTTCCCCTCCTGCTGCTTCGCTCTCACGTTGGTCCAGCTCTCCGCATCATCCCTGCTCTCCGCGCCGCAGCTGGCTGTGCCCATGAGCCTCTGCTCCACCAAAGGGAATATTTTATTAGCGCCACTTGAATTCCCATCGCTTCTTCCCTTCTGATCATTTTCCTTTCATCCCCCTGGAGCGGGGGGGGAGCGGGCCGCGGGGTTTGTTCAGAGAGGATGCGCTGCCTCTGCCTCGCCAGGTATCGCTGGTACCAGCACGGGGACGTTCTCTCCTCTAATATTGTGTCGGAAATACTCCGTGTGCTGCTGCTTCCTTAGATAAGCAGCAGGATGGGATGGCGGTGCCGGCTCTTCAGCACGGATCCAGCGTGCTTGCTTTCTGCCTTAGGGGGACGGCACGCGCTGTGCCTCGCTGCGTGTCGCGCAAAGCCCGGCGGGTTTGCCCGCGCTGCGTCACCGCAGCGCGATGCTGACGCTTCTCAGCAGAAGACGCTTCTGTGGCACGCTGCGCCCGGTTTCCCGTTGCACAGACATGCTGTTTAGCAAAGCTGTGCTTGCTGGAGACTCTGTCATGACAAGAGATCACAAAAACCAGCCTTTGAGCCTGCTACCTGCCGAGTCTATAAAATAACGCATTATAGCTTGAAAAAAATTGAATTTTACCATTGAATTTTACCCTGCAGTGGGTTTGTATGCATGTCTTAACAGGGGGTTTGCAAGGGATGCCCTGGCCACGAAGGTGGAATAAAGCTGGCGTTCGTTTTTGGGCAGTGTTTCATTCCCATCTCATGAGAAATAAGGAATAATTGTTTCCTGTTTGTTTCTCCACACCACCTCTGCTTACGGTGACCTGTGTTGCCACGGGATGGGACGTCTCCATCAGGAGACGGGCACTGTCACCTCCCCTGTGCACATGTACCTGGAGCTCCGCGCCTCGTCCCAGGGCTCGCAGGTTTAACCGCTAACACACAGTCAGGATTATTTCAATTTTTATTTTTTTATTATTGTTGTGGTTGTTATTTTTATACATTAGTATATATTAGTAATGAGTATACATATCATATATACGATAATACAGTTATATGAGTCAAGGAGGTGCAGGGCTTGCGCTGACGGTAGGTGCCGGGGCAGCGTCTCGGCTGCGCTCACCGCTGGTACCGCGGCGATGTGGCTCCAGCGCCGGCAGTGGCTGGTCCGGCCAGCGAGGCCTGTGACCGGCGTAAATATCTGTCTGGTTTCCTGCCAAAAGCAGCTGAACAGAGGGGTTTCTGTCAGGGAGGTGCTTCTGGGGCAAAAAAAACCCCAAACCAAAAACAAAACTGGGAAAAAATCCTTTTCTAGACAATTTCTAGCCCTGTGGTGAAACTCATCCCCGGGCCTCCCCGTGCAGAGCCGTGGGCTCCTTGGCGCAGCGTGGCTGCCCGCCATCTCCCGGCGCCGTGTC
>NW_010549295.1:10452-11135 GCF_000687285.1 Phaethon lepturus | reverse complement strand
CAATGCTCCACACTTCTTTAGATTTCACTAAGCCAATACAGATATCTCAGCACCTATTACCTTAAGCTCACGGCTGTGCTTTACCTTTAGAGTGTTTGAAGCACACAGGTGATGCCTCGCTCTTTGACTAGGAAACACTGACATCAAGTATAACAAAGGAAGCAACAGCAGTGAAAAGAAAAAATTCATTTTTAGTGTTCTAGTAGTGGTCTTTTTGTTTCTCTGAAAATCCAAGCTAAAGGACCATAATCTGATTGATAAATCCTTCGTGGGGTGTTCTTATAAAGGACAAAGAATGTTCTTTGTTTTAATTTACAATTAATTAATCAATTAAAAAAATCTGTGAAAGAGTACTAGGATATGTCAACGGGTTTGTATTTCTTGCCACAGGTTTACAACTGGTTTGCATGGGAAAACTACCAGTCAGGTCTCGCTCTAAATTTTGTTATTTATTTGCATCACAGCATTTCACAAAAGCATAAATCAGCCTAAGAACATCGTGGCCCCATATGGAAGCGTGGAAGGAAGTTATCAGTGTTCCAAACAAGTTAGAATCTGTTTTGAAACAAGTAACTCCTATACCCTTTTGTATGACCAAAAGAAAAAAAAAAACCAGCCCAAACCCAGAATGTACAGACTTGGATACAAGTGACAAAAAGTCATAACAAAGATCATGCAGTTAT
>NW_010549295.1:0-10421 GCF_000687285.1 Phaethon lepturus | reverse complement strand
ATGCTGGGCTAAGTAATATAATAGCTCTATTTAGAAACTGTTAGCTGTTGATTTTCACCCTTTCCCTTCTGCAGTTGTGTTTTATAGGTTTGGAGAAAAGAGGTAAAAATTAGGGTCTTCTGCTGTAGACATTCAGTTGTGTCAAAAAATGAAATTGCATAAACTTGCCTTTGTGCCAGTTTAGACAAAATAGTCCACGTTTTCTGATTATTTACTTATCTGTCATTTGTATTTTTTTTAAAGAGAGAAGTAAGTCCTAGAATAACTAATAGGCTGATGACATCAGCACTTATGTGGGACTCAGCAGCTGAATTTGTTCTTATTCTTGTTGACTGAAAGTAGGAACATGGATTCAAGTTATTTATTTCTCCTATGTATAGATGTTGCCTACAGAAGTCTCGCAGGTTTTGTTTTGATTTTGTTTGTTTTTTTCTTCTCTGAATTCCCAGGCTTGCCATTGACTTTTTAATATAAACTGACACATTTCCCAAAATTTCCTTAGTTTGAAGTAAGGTTTCTCATCAATAACTGTTTTGATGACCTTTATAGCAGATACCTTCATTTATTTATATATTCTATAAACAAAATAAAAGAAGTCTGAGTTTTTTGCTAAGTAGTCTAGTTTACATCAAAATTCTTAGAGCAGGTTGACGTGTAATGATTTACCAATATATGAATGGAACTGATGATATTTTAATCATTGAAGTTCATGATAGTGTTTAATCAATCCTGTGACTAATTCTCTATGTCAAATCCGTAGAGGATATAGTTTGTACTGTTCTTATTCTGAATATATGATTCCTAACTTTAAAGAAGTAAAAGATAGTTTTTACTTCATATTTTTTTGTTTTGAAATACAGACCTCAGTCTGTGATCATGACATTAGTCACTATGAGAATAGAAACTTGTCTGGTGTTCAGTTTATTGTTAGCATCAGACTTACAAACTTACTCTATTCAGAAAAGATGGAGCACTGACCAGGAGTCTGACATATCTTCCAGCATGTATGTGACACTTGTGTAATCTGGCTCGTCTGTCTTTTGCTACCACTGCTACTGAATTAGAATGAAAGGGAACTTCTTTTACAGACCTTTGCTGATTCATGAAGTTTCTTCTGCCTTTCTTCTCAGAAAAAGCATGCATGCATGTGGATGCAGAGATGTGTGCAGTACATGTTTGTCACCAGCAAATCACTATTGCTTTCTTGGGAAGGTATAAAAGGAACATGAACTTAGGACCCTGTTCAAAGGACCATGGTATCTTACTACGCTTATGAAGTGGTATAGTAATATTTCAATTAATGTTAATAATGAATATACAAAATGCTCCTGTGGGAAGCTGAGAAGTTTGTCAATATAATTACGCTTTGAGAAAGTGGTATACATGGTAATTACAACGACTTGTGGCAGAAGATTTTTCAGGGTCAATCCCTTGTGTGGTTTTTTTTTTCTTAAGGCAACTGCATCTCTTTCTACATCTTGTCTAGAGCTGCTCAAACAAACCTTACCCAACCTTGGGTCAGATATTGTTGCTATGAAACAGACTAATAATTCTTGCCCTTTGATACCAGTAGAGATTCAAAATGCAATGCTCTTCAAGGATGGAACGCCAACAGCATTGCATAGCAGCCATTACAGCTTGCTTCAGGGCATGCACAGTATTTCCTTGGGTTGTCATCATCCCTCAGTGCAAGCACAAAGCATTCAGCAGCTCTGTTAGTTCCCCCCAGTTTCAAACCTGTTCTTCTTCTTAATAAGTGAAGTGCATTTATGGATGTGTGCATTGACAGGCTCTTTGTGAACAGTCTGCCTGTTCCCTGTTACGGGTATTTCTCTCTAGAGATGTATTACTTTCATTCAGGTGCCCATTCATCTGCATTATTTTATATTTTGGTATTTGACAAAACCTCCACAGTTCAACCACCCTAATTATACTTTCTGCTCCACACCAAGGAAGTGATTTTGTTCATAAAATACAAAAATATGGTTTGGATTATGGTGTTAAAATTCTACTTGAAACTTCTGTTTCCTCATTAAAATATTTTCTGCAGCTTATTGGCCTCAGGAGATACAACATGTTTTCTCCATGCAGGTCCTGGGGCATAATAAGCAATAATGCTACATGTCAGTTACATCATATTAGTTTAATAACACCTGGAGTAATTTAGCTGCAAATGTTCAAATTATTCTACTTACCCACAGATCTCTAATTATGAAAGGGAAGCCAAGGATTTAATGAAGAATTGTATAATGAAGAATTGTATAATGAAGAATTGTATAATTCTTTAATGGCAATTTTATGACAATTTAGTCAGCCACATTCTCACTTCATTTGGATCCATTTGCACAGCTGGGGGCAGCTAAGAAATTCCCTAGGCACACAGCAGTTCCTGGCTAGTATAAATGCAATACTGACTTGTACTTCAAGCAGTCATCTACACTGTGTGGTTCTGGAAATTCAGCAAAGCCACTGAAAATGTTTTATCTCTATGCAAAATAGTAGGTGGCCAGACCTGAAGATCAGAGCTAGTCATTCCTGACTGCTTTGTTATGCAGAGCTGCCTAAGCTACTATTAAATGACCTTTTTTATGAAGCAGAAGTGGTCCAGCCACATCAGCAAAACCCTGGTTTTACTATTTTGAGACCCTGACTTTGGCTCCAACCCTCAGATTTGGCCAACGTGGGAAAATTAGTACAGGAAAAGTGTTTTATATCACTTTTGTGATTCATGTTTGAAACTGAGTAATAGGTACCTCAGTTCTAGGGAACTGAATGTGATGAAGAAGCTGAAAAGAATTTGCACTGATCTGAAAAAAAAAGGTTAAAAATTCTCTGCTTCAGTGTGCACTGAGGGCTTATTATGAAGTCTATCACCTGTTGTTGAAATCAGTGGATCAGAGCCCTGCAGCATGCAACAAATACACTACTGATGGTACTCTGCTTTCTGAGAAAAACAAAGATTAAAATATAGAGAATGCCTCCCATTTTAGTTGTTTCAGTTTTGTTTGGAAGGTTACATTGAAAAATAATGTTGGGGTTTTTTTATATTTGTGTTTTGGATTAATTCCCATCTCTAGCTATTCACTTCTGTGAAGAAAGATTCCAGCATCCTCGTTATGCTGGGCTTTACAAGGCACATAAACCATGCAAGGCTGAAGAAGGGATCCCTCTGGCAATGTTTCCTCTTGCTTAGTTTTGTAGGAAGAATTTTGCTCCCAAAGATAAACGTTTTCACTGTTGAAAGGCAGTAACAGAACTGCAGTAGAAAATGGTGTTCAACCCATACCCTCTGTGGGTAAACACAATGTTAGATTTCTTTTCAAAATGACACAACAGATGCTTTTCAGACATCATTCCTTCAGAGTCAATTTAAAATGTAAGAATTCCTACAACATATAAATATCTTGCAGTTCAAACTACAAAATGTTTCAGCCGTGAATAATGGTCTTATAATTCAGAAGGTGATTAAAACAACATATTGATTCTTTAACATGAGTGGTGATATCCTAGGGATTGACTGTCCTATGGGACTGCTAAGCTGCTTTTTACTCATCATCTTTCTAGAAAATGCCATAAATTAAATAAGTAAAAATTGTAAGTGGAATTATATACAGATGTTGAGTGAGCCTTTTTAGGCTGTTTACAGAATGAAGTTCAATATAACTTCCAGGTGACTTTCAGGAACAGAATTAAGAGGAAGCAATCATCATAGTGAAAGTCTCTCAGACATTAAATTAGTTTTGCATCATCTATTTCTAATCTGGCCTCTCTTTCCCTTTTGTAATGGAACAAGTGCACATAGTGCAAACATAGCTGATTCATCAAGGAGTGATCTCTAACTAGACACTACTTCTGAACTGTGATGATGCTAGGTATCTGACATCTGAGGGAGTAATGGTCTGGGAATTTGACAACTGAAAACTCAGTTACTTAAGAGAACCTTTTTTTTTTTTTTTTCCCTAGGACTTTTGGACGTGATGTAAGTCATAGGTCTTCCTTTTTTTCAAACTCAGGTACTTCTGTGAACTGCCACAAAGAGAAGCTAATCTACTAAAATTATTGTAGATGATAAAAACATAAATACAAGCAAGCTCATTGTGGATTTGTTGACAAATAAACTAATCTTAAAAAGTCAGTAGCTTCATATGCTTAAAAACTTTTCTTTTATCTTATTCCAGCTGATTTTTTAAGTATGTAGATCATAGCTTTTGCAGTCACTAACTTCCAGGAAAATAAATTCACCTAGAAGAAACAGTATTCACTGAAATTAATAACTTAGTAATATAACGTTTTTTGACCATTTCTTCTAACAATGTAGTATGAAGTAAAAGAGGATTTGTCTTCTGAATTTTTGCCTCACTTGATTTCATGTCTTAATTTTGTCACTGTGTCACAAACATGATAATCCTTTCTTTATGTCTGAAGCACAGAACCTATTTTATTTTAATCCTTAGTCAAACAGCTAATTAGAAATAGTTCCAGATAATAAATAAATAGTTCCAAATAATCTGCTTTCTTGAAATTAATGTAGCATAATGAACATCAAGAATGGACTATTGAGGATCACTTTTGAGATCTGGAAATCCTCCGGTCCTTTCCTGGTTCATCAGTAGTATAAGCAAAAAGAGATTAGTCTGTATTTCATAGAATTCATGACAGTTACAATTGAGAACAATAGTACAAAGTCAGGATGGATGTAGCCCTTATCTATATAGGGTGAGAACCAAGGGAGAGAAGCAGGGAGAGAGCTGTAGACCCATATGTTTTTTACTTGCTTAAGTGCTACAGGTCTTATTACTGTTCTAGATGGTGCTAACAGGAGGGGTAACCCTCTCTAGGCTTCACTGTAAATATGCAGCTAGCCAAAACCAGGAAGTATTCTTCTTGCAATTTACAGGCCAGCTGTGGGTAAAAATCAGACTCCACTGAATGAAGTAAGCAAATACTACCTTGCTTACTCTGAGGTATACCTATTAAATTCCTAGTTCAAGAAATTGATACACTTAAATGTTACAGTTTGCATGTTGCATAAATGCACATCACTGAAATAGGACAGGACATGCATCTTTGGCTATAGAGATTTCATCTTGGTTTGCTTCAACGCAAAGCTAGTCTATGCAGTTCAAAAAGGCATGATCAAGGCTCTTTAGTTAAGAGCGAAGACAACAAAATTGAAAAAACAAAGATACGCATTTTGGACTGGATCTCACAAACTACAGTCTTCTGCTTTCTCACACTGAAACCCAGAATGTGTTTTGCACGGTTGTGCCCTCTATCCTTAATTAGATATTTGATTTTTAATAGAATGCTAACAGAACTAGTTGAATGAACAATGCAAGATGTACATGTTTTATTTCTCGCCCTTAAATAACAGAGCTATATAAACCGTGGTTTAGCTCAGAACTAGAAAAAATTGTTTTCAGCTACTAAATAATACAGTTTTAGTGAGAAAACAACTTTGCAATTTAAATACAATTAAGCTTTGATTAAAAGTTAAATTTGATTACAAATTGAAGATAGTAGTTTAGATAATAAAAATGTTTAATTGCAAATTCTTGCAAGTGAAATATTTTAATTTCTTCAAAACAACCTTTGGATTGACATAATTTTTTTGATTTCACTAAAAGATAAAATTTTATTTTATTTGAGTTTTAGTAGAGCAAATTTTAAAACTAATTTCAGATATTGTTGCCACATGAAGTTCAAAAAGGGGAATACTGGTTAATTGAGGATAATGCACAAAGTATCTGGAATTAGTAGAAAACACAGGTCATATTTAAGTTTTATATCACACTTCTAAAACAAATATAGCATCAGATTGTTGAGCTCTTAAAAGAATTTAGTTTAAAATAGTTCAAATTACATCTGGTTTTCATTTAGGTGCAACAAACACACAGTTTTCTTCTAAAATAAAGTTTGCCATTCTCTTTATTTTCCACTATACCTACAATCAACATACAATACAAAGAAACAAGAAAACACCCCCAACCAACCAACTAACCAAAAGTATTCTGTTAATTATCGAAATCAAGTCTATTTTTATAAACAAATTTTGCTAGAAGAAGAGTGAAATGAACAGAAATAATTAAATGTGGTGATCTAACATTCCAATTTTTATATTCTGGCCTTACAAAAAAGTCATGCCTTAGAAGTATGAACCTAAGAAGGCATGCACTTGGGAGAACAGTAAGTCTTGGCTGACTTGGTAGCTCACAGAGAAGGTGTATCTTTTGTGTAATCAAGAATTAGCAGATGCACCAATGGATGCAATAGCAGAGGATGGAGACAGCAACATCTGCATTTTTCTTTGTTGTTTTAAGAGAAAGGGCTATGTGTAATCCTACAAAAGCAAAACAAACAGAAATACTCTGTAGAAGGATTGGGCAGTATTACTGGAATAAGAATAGGATAAGAAATAGAGTTCCATAAGGAAACATAGATCAAATATTGAATTTAAATAGTGGGCTTTTGTAAACCACACTTTTTACCAAATATGTCCAACTGACATAAAAACCAAAGTCTGTTCCCATGATGTTTGTAAAAAGACCTGGTTTTCAAAGAGGAAATGAGTGTTCCACCAGTCACTTCTTAAAAATGATCTTATAAACTGTATTCTTTAAGTCTTTGAGAAAACAGGATTTTGCAGATCATTGGATGGTTTTGCTGGCAGGAGAAGGGAGCTGTTTTCCTATTGGCTGTTAACAATTATTACATGATTGTTTGCAACTTTTATTGTACATTGTGTACCACATTTGCATTTCAGATCAAGTTTTGTTCTAGTGATATTTCCCATATTTAGAAATGTCCTAGATCTATAAAGACTACATAGCTTCCCCTCTGCCTGTTTACTCTTTTTTTTTTTTTTTTTTTAACTGGAAAGGAAGGAAAGGAAACCTCAGATTAACACTGACAGTCTCTATTATCTCCTCAACACAGGGACTGTTTTCTGATTGTGAAATTTTTGCTGGTTACCCAACAGACAAAGAGAGTTTTGCTGCTTGGCAGCTCTTCCTGTCTGTTAAGGCTACTGTGCAAAGGACAACGTGTTAAGGGTGTTATCCCTGCTTGAAAAATGCAAACACATCTCAGAAGGAAACTAGAGATCCAGCTGGAACAGAGTAAGCTCCTAGAACTTGGCTAAAAGTTTATCTAATAAACTGTGAGCTCCTAGAACTTGGCTAAAAGTTTATCTAATAAACTGTCTAAAGATGTGAAATGAGTTTGTCTTAGCTACTATGTTTCACAATATGCTTTTGTTTATGTTGAGACTCTTGAAAGTACTTAAACAGTGAATTTGAAGTACACTTAGCTAAGTACTTTTACAAGTGTTGCTGGAATCAAAAAAATGTACACGGGAAATTTTATAGAAACATACTCCAAAATAATGAGGACTAGCATTTACAGATGCTAGTATTTAAATTTGTAATCTAGATAGATGACATACATGTTCATTACCCACATGAGCTGCGGATGGTAGGGTCCATGAAGGTATCCTGTAATCATTATGGTATTTAAGCAACAGTCTTTTCAGGCAGGAAGAAAAATCAAACAAGTTGTGGGAGATCTAGAAGCAGGTGAGAGAAATCATAAAAAATTTGTGTTTTTTTCCCCCCAAAATATATTTCAATCATTTCAAAGCTAGAAATCTGGGGAGTAATTTTCCTTTTCCAGGATTTTATATAGCTTCCTTATGAAGCTCTTATGTATTTTGATCAAGAAGTGTCTCAGGGAGTTATGTAACAGCAAGGATAGAAATACTAGTCATTTAAAATTATCACTAACTCAAGAAATCTGGTTTGTTCTAAATTAAAGCTGAAGATAAATATGCTATTTTTCTGGAAATAAACACTTCTCTAAATCTAAAGTTTTATGGAAAAGAAGTGTGAGAAGCTAACTTTTAATGCAACAACAGGTATAAAATACTTAGTGCCCTAACTACAGACACTGCACTGTTTTCATGATGTGATCAGCAAATACACTTTACTCCTGGAAATAATGTTGTCATTAATTGGGTCAGGTCACATTCAAGAATTTGACAAACTGAAATGAAGTTGAATATATATTCGTTATAGTTATAATGGGTGTTTTTATTCAGGACCATTTTAGTTTGTCACTTTGTACCAAAGTACCGCTTACCTATGCCAAAACAGTCCCCCCTGAAAGAGTAACAAACACACTGCTCTCACATTAAACCTGCTCAGTGGACAAATAATGAGATTATTGTTATATAATTTCTCTAATTGCCTGACTAATTTCTTTTGTGAAAAACTTCCTAGATTTCCAGGTCAGAAGAAACTGTTATAATCACCCAGACATACAGCTGAATACAAGGACCCTCAGCAAATAATTTCTGAAACAAATCTCAAACATCTGACTGAAATGAAATGTAATTTTTAGAAAAGTGTTCCAAACTTGAAGACATCAACAAGCTGATAATAGATTTAAAACATACTGCTTCAAGTTCATGAGACAATGCAGCACTGATTAGATGTAAATTGAGACAAAACAGATGTTCTTTAACTTTTTTCCTTCAGAAATAGGAAGTATTTTTTATCAATATCTGCACATATGTATCAGTCCATAGCAAAGGTTCTGAGTATGTCAGGTTTCAGTGCTTTTATTAAGAATGAAAAATATCAAATCCAGTTAGTCACTGCTGTTATTTTCAGCATAAGTCTGTCTGTGTAACAACCTGGAGGATAACTCCAAGGTGGCAACCTGGAGCTTCCAACAAAGCTGGACTCCCCTGTCTGCCTGCTCAAGAACTTTGCATGGATCTGGAGATACATGAAGCCCTGACTACAGCTTTGAGTAAAGGGATGCCTCAGATAATTCACCTGTCTTCCACCAAATGCAAAGACAATGAAGTCAGGTTTTTTTCTCAGTTGGTGGCCCGTGATAATGGAAGATCTGATGGCTTAAGTGAGGTATGTGGGGTAATGCTCTGAGGACATCTGGGATTGTGGAAGGTGGCCCAGGCACACTTTGGCATAGCTGGTTGTCACAGAATAAAACATCCTCCAACATAGTAAATCAAGGCAATTTTCTATCTATATTACATGATACATAAATGAACTAATATGTTCTTTCAGGTTAATTATATATTAGTAACTTGGATTTTTTTTGTTGTTCTTGGAGTACATATTAGCTTGAATAAATATTATGGAGGAATATATACATTCAGCAGTTGCTAATGATGTAAGACACAGAAGAGATCTTGGTCTTTTCTTCTGTATCTTCAATGTCCTGCCATGTAATACAAGAAGTGAAGATAAACAGATGAGAATGAATGTATTGATGTCATGATTGTTCCACAATAAGGTAGTATTTCAGTAGAGTATAAATTCCATTAATTAAATGTATTGGAGTTCCATGAATAAGAAATAAATAAAAATAGGGATTAAATAAAAAATATGAGTTTTTTCAGTGGGCTGACCTAAGTTCACTAAGTTCTCCAAAGTTCTGTTGAATATAGACAGACTTCCACTAAGCACAGTAGAATTTGAATCAAGCTGACATTTAAGGACTGAAGTTTTTCAGAAGTTCAGTTATTGAATTTGAAGGCTAAAATTTACACCAGTATGTAACCTTTGTGCAATAGTCACTACCACAATTATTGTATACATTTTAGCATACTAATAGATACAATTCGTGTATTTGCATAATAAGAAGTTGAACTTTTTTTTCATTTGAATGAAATACAGTAATGCACTCATTTCAGTAAAAGCAGTCTTTGACTTCACATTATTTTACCTAGGAGCATTATTCCAAAGATTGCTATAATATGCCAATTAAAAAGAGTATCTTTCACAAAATGTCTTTACCAAGCCAGTTTTCCTCTTGAGAAATTACTTGAGTCGTGTATTCTAAAATAAAGCCATATGTTTATTTAAAAATATTTTACCTTTGTCTTCCGCTGTTCACAAGTATGCCATGCTCAGCTTGAAGAAACTTCAAGTACTCTGTTTTGAATACACTGAATTACTTGTGCCAAAAGTTACTGGTTGTGGAAAAAGGTTTGCTACTCTTAATTATGTTTGACATTTCTGCTGTCAATTTAGAGCTACATATAGATTACAAAATGGAATTACATAGAGTTTTCAGCACATAATAGACATTCAACTTGTTTAGTATGAGTAGTGACAGCATGCTTGGATTTCATGTGGAAGATTTTTTTTAGGAGGGAGGGCAAAGATGTGTTAACAAATCAATGTGATTGCAGTCCACTCAGATTGAGTCTTAGCACATTTCTGAAGTGCTTCAGAAGAAAATAAAGGGCTAGAGAAGTGTACCATTTTCCATACAACGTTATTCTTGGATGATGCTTAGATGTTATCTGTTTGAAGCGGTTCTATGTTGCCAAGACAAAAAGACTTCTCTTTAACATTTCATTTCCGGAGGGCAGACTTTGGCCTGTTCAG
>NW_010549294.1:0-10510 GCF_000687285.1 Phaethon lepturus | reverse complement strand
GAGCCGGCGCTTGGCTCTACCCGACGCAAATACAAAACCCATTCTTTGTTGCAGTCTTCCCAATTTCCACTGTTTTTGGCAGGTGTTAGGGTCCTAATAAGGTGCTTAGCTGTACTCCTCACCTGCGGGCCCAGGCTCTGCCCGCGCGGCACACGCCGTTCCGCTGAACCTCGCCCGAGGGCTCCCAGCGCTTCAGGTCTCCAGCGAGGCGCCGGAGCAGCTGCGGGCGCGCACCCCGGAATCTCCTGCCCAGACACCTAAACACACACCGGGTCATTTTTCAGTGACTGAACGGGAACGCCTGCGTTCCCCAAGGATCTGCCCGAGCCCTCCAGGATCCAGTGCCGTTAGCTGGGTTTGGTGTTGGCCTTCTCTCCTCCTTGCTAGAAGATGCCTGTGCCAGGGTCAGCCCCACATGTTCCTCCGCTTCTCTAGCGGACTGCTTTTAAAGCAGTTTTTCCTCCGTTTCCCCTTATTACTACTTGTTTGTCTTCCGGGGCCCATGGCCACCATGTCTCTCAGCCCCGTTAAGCAGTCCTGCCCGTAGTTATCCTTCTTTGGGGAAGCCGATGGACGGGTGCCTCCAGGGTAAAGGCACGAGCCGTGGAGAGACCCCCCAGCCAAACCTTGCCGGTAACGCAGCCCCGTCGGGGCCGTCACCGGCTGTTGGGTAAGCGGTGGTGTCCCTGCAGAGCCTCTGCACGGCGGGGGGAATGCCACAAAGATTAGCCAGGGGTTGTACTGGTCTGGAATAAAATATGTTCTTAATTAGCATGATGGTAGAAACCCATTACTGGGACATGAAGAGTACTTAATCTTGCAAATCCAGATAATTATGTTCCCAGTAACCTGACCAAATTTGGCCAGTAGCACTAGTAGGGTTTAGAATACAGGAAATTAATTTCAGAGCTTAGATACATGATTATTTTTTTTTCTGACTTATACTATGCTTATTAAGCTAAATGAGAAAACAAAGCTATTTTAATGGGATTCCTTTAGAAGCCGTTTCCTTACATAAGCTTTTTTTAATTTGTGGAAGAGAACCTGGCACATTTTATTATAGTCTGTAACCTCAAATACACTTTCCTATGGAGTGCAGTATGCATCTCACTAACTGTAAGAACCACAGTACACAGCCTTGGCAGTAATACTGAGGCAGATGGGTAAACTTACCAGATTCCATGCATGTGCAGTGTCTTTTGAAGCAAGTACAGCTGGAGCCTGGAACATCTCAGACTCCCAGAGATACTGCATTACTGCAAAGCTTTGCTTCCATTAAATTTAGAGTTGCCTTACCTTGGCTCACTTGAACAATCCCCTCGTTTAGGGGCTTCACCTATGACTTCCAAAGACTATCTGGACAGAAGGCCATTTTGTAGTAGAGCATGTTGAACTTTGACAACTTCCATTTTCTAGGACATCTCCTAATTCTGAAAGAAAGAACTCTTGTCCTACAATGCTGCCATTTTCATGGGAAGAGTTGGCTTAAATGAATAACTAAATAGGCTTTGTTTCGGGCCACAAGCTTCTGAAAAATACACCATTACCTTGACTGAATAAGACAAAGCACCTACTCCTCATCTTGAATGCATCTCCACTTTAAAAATACAGATTCTACTAATTAGGATATTACGGCTGGTTTTAAGAAACAAAGCAGGTATGACAAGTAATTTCATTATGCTTTTCCTGGAATAGATTTTCTTGGAGGCTACTTAGGTGATTAAATCCTATTTATGAGCAATATTTATAAACCAGACGGCAAAATTTATAAAAATTAAAAATCGATCAATAGCAAAGCCATACTGAAAAAAGTATTGCTTTGCATTTGTTCATGCAAAGATATTCTAGGATAATTTTATTTAAGATGACATAAGAAAAACATTAGCATTGAAACCAATGACATCATTCCATTAATTAAAGCAGTGATTATTTCAAATAGTTTCGATCTCAGCATTCTGTTTAGAATTTGATAACACAATAGTAATTGAGAAACATTTTCATGGCCATTTCAGAGAGAGAAAGTGAATCCAGAAAGACACCCAACTTGGGTAAACGATCTTAAGACAGGACTGTCAATGCTCTTTTTTCAAATCTAGTTGTCCAATTCAGCTTCCTCACTCAAGTTCTCTATGCAGTATCAGCACAGTAACATAACACTGTTTCTTTAAGGTGACGGTACCTAGGAAGATTTTATCCTAATGAGAAGGCGAAAAGAAGTAATAAATCAGAAGTCAATCAATATATCCCTCAATAGGTTCATTTTACTTTTAGCAACCCAGACTGACAAGATTCAGTTGCAAAGCAACAGCCAGGACGCATACTTCACTGCGCAAAGCACCGTCGGGCTGGTCAGCGCATTTTCAGGTTGCGGAGCTGCCAGGGAGTTTTACATTAAAGGCTTACCTTCCCGAGTCTTTGGGCTCCGAGCTCTTTGGGCCATCCAGTTTCAGTACCCAAGGAACTCCTTTACAAATACAATCACAACAACAAAAATACCATTAGAGTTTGCACGTGAGATGGCAAACGAACAATATTCTCTATAGATTATTTCTGATCTTGGGGGATAACTGAGGGTTTCAGCTTTTTGTATTGGGAGTTCCCTCCTAGGAGGAGGAAAATCCAGGCAGGGATTGAATGCACAAAGAGAAAACCATGTGATTGCTGTACAGACAGAAATATCCTAAGGGCAGACAGCGTAAACAGCCTTGTCCAGGCCTGGGGAAGGGGATCTTCACCCAGCATGCTGAAATGCAGTCAGGTCTCCATCTGAAACAGTCATCTCAGGGATAGCGTTTCACAGAGAAGTAATGTCAGAACAAGGAGGAGCAGTGGCAGCCAAGAGCTTCGATGGGATTGCTG
Source organism: Phaethon lepturus (assembly GCF_000687285.1). Taxonomy (NCBI): domain Eukaryota; kingdom Metazoa; phylum Chordata; class Aves; order Phaethontiformes; family Phaethontidae; genus Phaethon; species Phaethon lepturus. The sequence continues at coordinate 7,651 of NW_010549294.1, read as the reverse complement.
AAGACCTGCATGACAAACACAGAACCTGTTTGGACACCAAAAGAAGAATTTCCCATAGCTGTTAGGGTGTCTTTTTTAATCCTTCAGCTTCAATGACATTAACATAATTTATGATGGACCAAAGTGATTGCCAGATTGCCAAAGATGTCTAGGTCTCTACTTTTGGACTCAGCTGTTTTTCTAGGCAAGAAAGGAAGTGTTATGTGTTTCATTTGATTGAATCACAAGATATTTTTTTCTTCCTTTAAAGGATGCCAATCTCTGGGAAGACCAAGCTTGGGCACTAATCTCTTGTCAGGACCTAAACTGTTGAGTTTTCATATAGAGGGCTCAGAATCAAATATGCCAGGGTGAACACTGAACTGCAGCCCTCCTTCCTCCCCAGTCCTGGTTTCAAAGACGCTGCACCTCAAACGCACCAGTATCCATGGAACAGAGGGAAGCTGCCCTGTGCATCATCACGCATTGCCCTGGCACTAAAGCGGAGTGGCCAGTTGTCTCCTACGACTTGGTGACAGCCTGACTGGGCTCCTCCTCACGTGTATCAGAGCCTCTTCGGGGCACCGTGAAGCAAGACTGAGGTCTTTACAGTGCTTTGTCGCTGTTGACTATTGTGTATGTCGATACCACTGGCACTTCTCTACCGTGTCATAGGTTGATGTGAGTGACAGCATGAATGGCGCCAGAGATATTCTCATGCAGAGGAATTGCTCGATTATGGACTTTAAGGGTACTGCATTATCGTACAAAGTTGTGCGTGACAACCAAGCTTCAGAGAGAAGTGGTCAGCTTTTCTGCCCAGCTACTTGTTCAGATTGGCAGGCACTTATGTTACACAAGTTTTACTCACATTCGACTTCGGCTAAGTTAAGAAGCAAAGTTTTTTCTCATCTTTCTAAAGTAAGAGACATTGAATAATACATGAAAAGTCATTACTTTCTATATAAAACTACTCTCTATAGCTTTATATAGATTTTTTTTAATACTCCCATAAGCAAAAAAAGTAGGTAGGTGAATTCTAAGAATGAGTCTTATTCAAATACAGTAACATATGCTCTTAGTGAAACATTTGGTTAACCTAAATAAATAGATAGCATAAGCAGAAAAGTGAGCAGACACACAAATGAAAGGAAAACAAAAAAATGAAAGGAGGCAGAAGTCTCCAAAATTTAAAGGTTTAAATTGCTCAAACAGAAATAAAATCACTCTTTCACAGGATTAAGCAAGAGAAAAATATTACAGTATACAGAAAATTAAGCAGGATATACATTTTACACTGTAAAAGACTAAACCAAACCAAGCAACTGAATTAGCACACACTTACCTCAACAGCTTGTGAGAAGCAGCCTGGGAAGGAGGGAAGGAGGCACTTTCACCACCCCATGGCCTTGAGCACCTGCTGTAAAGCCGTGTAATCCACCCGCACTACAGCTGGCACCAGTGGAAGCAGCAGGAGCCCTGCCCTGCCATGGAAGGCATAACCCTTTCACTACCAGGCTGGGCAAGGTTTTGGTTTTAAGGTTGCAGACAGCTGTTGTGCCTGGTCATGCTTCCTGCGGGCCACTGCAGGTGATCCTAATAGGAGAACGTTGTTAGTTAACTGTGGTGGTGTTATAACGACTTTGAAACAGCTGGAGAGTGATTACTATTAGCATCTTTAAAAATAGAATTGACACTATTTACAGAAACCCTAATGATAGGAAAATGTGTGAAATTCCCCCCTTATGTAATGTTTATTGAAAGAATTATGTGTTCTTTTAGCGGAACTTTTTCAAATAAACATAGGCTTCTCTCTGCAGGCTTTCTCCTTGATGAAGGCGGCATGTGAATTTTAAGAATTGCAGTAGTATTCCTTTCATCATCTTAAACGTGTTGCAGTTATAGCCGTTATATTCAGTAAAGGGCCTTTAATACAAACGCAATATCACGGTATATTGCCCCACCTTGTTTCTATACCTAAATTAGGACTGTCTTATATTATTTGCCTCCTTTTCAGTTTTATGATAATCGGTAGCATTTTTGTTTAGAAATCCTTTTCATCAGCTCACTGAGAACAGATAACCATAAAGAACGTAATGGTACTTCAGGCAGTTCTATTTTTATTTGTACTGGTTTTATTCAGGATAACTTCAGTGATACCAGGGAACTTGATCCTGATTTCCACTGATGAAAGAAGAAAATGATCACCATTCCATGCAACCAGTAAAAAAACAGAAAAGAAACCGTAAGTAATAGCTACCAGTAGAGGATAACATAAAGAGGTAAACTGCAGGATCCATACGGCTTAATTGAAGTGTAGGATTAAGAAATAAAAATTGAAATACTATCTTCAGTTTCCCTCAAGCTAATTTTGACACGATATAAAATATACAGCTCACGATGCCTGGGAATGAGAATGATCTGTCATTCCTCGAAGGATACTCATTCGCTTGCAGAACTGAGGCGTTTGAGAACAATTGGATGAAATAATTCCCAATACAAATCCTTTGATTAAAAGAATAATTTTCTTAAAGACTTTATTTGGCCTGACCCAGATTAGAACAGGTATCACGTCTCCCAGTTAAATGAATGCACGTTGGCTTTGCTTGTTGAATGTTGGTGAGATTTTGGTGAGACACAACTTGGGTGGTACTGACTATACAAAAACCTGATGAGTTTGGTTCAGCATATGTAATTCCGTAAAGTTAGAGATGATTTCATGGCTGGTGAGATGAAAGAAAACTCCACTCTCTTGGAATCCGTGAGAAAAGAAAGAATACGCAGAAGTAAACACAGATGGGAGAAGACAAACTCTTCCAAACATGAGTGGTTGCTCTGCCTTTTGCAAGTCTCCTCTTGCCTTTCAGAAGTCTCTGCTGACACTCAGGTGAAACACAGGCATGCAAGCCCCATCTTTCTAAGGATGCAGTAGGGCTATTAAGCAGCACCTTAGCTATAGTCTAGTCAGTAGTCACATACGCTCCAGCCAGCTGATTTTCCACCACCGTATGCCTTGAAGTGCATATTGCATATGGATGTGCTTCAGGCCTGAATCCATTTCTGCAGTAAGGGACCAGGAAGACGCCCAGTTTGGAGTGCAGGTTACTGTGTCTACTCTGCGGGTGTTGTACCATCCCCTCCCTGCAATACCTGGCGTTAGCTAGCTGTCAGCAGGCAGGATGGTGGACTAGATGAACCACAACAGTTCTGGTTTGCCTAAGGTTTCTCTTCTGCTTTCCCCAGAAAGTATAGAACCTTCTCACAGCTTTTCTTTCTTTTCTGATTTGAGAAAATCATCAGATCTGTTGTATATTAACAGCTTCCAGGACAGACAGACATGCATATAGAATCCCCAAGACTTTACGAGTAAAATGCCTTAATTGTGTCTTAGTAAAATATAAAACACAAAAAGAAGAATGGAAAACAGAAGAGGAAAAAAATGAAAAAAAGGAGTAGTGAATTCTTAGTGGTTTCAGGAACAGCCTGCTCCTGGTAATCTCTTTGTTCACCCAGTGTGCATGTTTTCCCCTTAGAGGTGTAAAGTCATCCAAAGATGTCTTGAAGGATAAATGATCGTAAAAGTCAGCTTTTAATTAAACTTCCTCATTTCAAAAGCAAAGTGGATCTCTGTTTCCCTGGAGACTGGGATATGTAGGAAGGCAGAATTTTCTCTCCATTTCCCTTTCCTATGTTGGACCACTGTAGAGCAGTTCATGTATCTTAACTTTTTTCTCCTGCAGGATTAGCATTAATTACCGAATGGACTTTTTCAGAAGATGACTGTAACTGTGTCACTGTGGTGGGTAATCTGTGTTGATACTCTTGACCTTGTTTGCTGAGGGAATCGACATTTTTCACCACACGTTACTACATTGGTTTTGAATAGTGGTATCAGACATGAGTGCCCACCGAACAGAAAGGGAACCCTGCTTTCATGTTTCAGAAACAGAAAATGAAGATGATTCTGCTACAGAAATAACACAGACCTGTCTGCTTGAACCTCCAGCACACTTAGGCTGTGGGTGAGAGCAAATACTGCTGTCTGAGAGAAAACAGGAGGGCTACGTTTAGTATTTTTGGCACTAGTTTTGCACCACTGTAAATGACTGTGCACGGGCAATCGTGACCCGGCATTCTCTGGTTCACAAACTGAACCACTGAGACAGTGGGCATTCCATCCTTCGCTCAGTTTCTGTTGGTACAGAGGAGCAACAGAGCTCCATCTGAATTACTCGAGAGTACACAGAGAGTTAGAATTCTAAATAAACTGGATTTATTTGTAATGGTGTTAAAATATTGAAAATGGAAAGGCTTATATAACACCATTTGTGCTAAATATTTGCAAATTAAATACAAAATTGACTTCCTAATGAAGTGAGCAGCTGTGGCAGTTTTGCCCAGAGGAAAGACCAGCACTACAGGATTTGGAGCCTGTATAACAAACACCACATTTAATGACAGCAGTGTTGTTTTTCTCCCCTTTTCCTTCCATGCATACTCCAAAGTCAGTGTTCACATGTGTCTCATTTCTCCCCTCCAACACATTCTCCTTTTCATCATTCAGATATGGCTTAAGAGCACATGCAAAAATACTGTTTTTCAAGCTGGAACATCATGAACAATTCAGATTATCAAAACATAATTTCTAAGGGCAAAATACAGCCAAGCACCATTGTTAGTGGCCCAGATTCTTAGCCATGCCACAGAAGTCTGCAGGAACTTTTCTAAATGCTTTTTCTCTTACCTCTTGGTTCTATCGTCTTTGCTGGTGGCAGTTCAAAAGTTACCAGAAGGGCACTACAGTCTCCAAACATCAGGTTTGCTATTTAGAGTAAGAATATCCTCTCCCAAATCAAAGCAAAGAGCAAAAATGAAATGAACTTACACCTGACAGCAACTGTCTGATTCAATCCATGATAAACCTCACCCAGTTTTCTATTCAAGTTAGCATTCTCCCCGACAACTTCAGTATTATCATTTAGATTGAAACAGGGCTTAGGTTTCAAACATGGCACCTTCCTCCCGCAGACCCCCAAGGACAAACTCGTGGCTGCTGTGCTGAGTAACGAGCACGAGACCAGGCTCCTGGTAGCTGTCAGGGCAGCTCCTGCTGTTTCGTTCTGAGTAGACAAAAGCCTCTGTAATTACGGATGGGTTTAAGATTCCCTTACAAAACAAGACTAAAATTCTTTTTGTCTTGGCTATGCAACAGACGGACCTCGTGAACGGGCAGCCCTTGTCATGAGGATGATAGCAAGATGGTAACTTTCCTGGGATTTGTTAGGCGTTTGTTAGGACATAGATGTATGCCTATGGTTGACTTCCTAGAAAACAGGAGTAAACGAGAGGACCTAGTTTTAATTAGCCTGTATTACTAGCATGAGTTTTGAGCAGCACTTTGTCAGTGGTGCTCTGAATAGCACTAAAACAACCCAAAACCAACTTACAAGGCTTTTATTTCTCTATTTGACTTATCTTTTTGAAGGTAAAATGACATACTACATTTCTAATGGAGTAAAAATTAAACAAAGCCCCACGCTGTGCATGCTGTGCCTTCTTCCATTTCACAGGTAAAGGAACCAAGACCTGTGGTGGAATGAAACCCTCCTCTGGTATTAGGACCATCACGTCCTTATTTCCCGCTCTTCTCTCCTACGCTGCATCTTGCAAGCTTCTTGGAAAGACGACTGTGATTCTATGCTATGGATTTGATTGTCCAAATATTAGTGGAGAATGAGAGAGAAATGACAACTGAATGGCAGATAGGCTGAAGCTGTGTAATGGCATCTTTCATACTTTTCCTACAGAATGTAAAGGAAAGCGAAAGGAAGGAGTGAAAGCTGATAGCTGAGAGATTCGCAGCATATTTAAAAACAAACCTATCCCTAAACAAAGCAAAAATTACTGTCTTGTATAAAAGTGTTCTGTCTTTTTGAGAGCAATTCTTTCTGATTTCTCAAAAAAATATTCTTTAACAACTATTCTTTGCCTTTGGAAAACTGTTCTTAAATTACACCCTTCAATTGTAATCCTTTTACAACTTTCAGGCTCTTTTAAATAGTGACTAACGCCTAGCAAGTTTTCTGTAAAGAGTACAATAACTAACATATCCATTTCAAAACATGCTACGAAAGAAAACAGCATAAATTTTAAATTAAAAGTTAGGGAGCAGCATCTCAGAAATTATGAAAGTACTCACTGATGGTGTAACAGATACAATCTAATGGCTAAAGAGCTGTCACTCGCCTTGACATTTCTGATGCGGTCTGCTAACATTGTAAGTTATTTCTGAGAAACGCATTTAATTAGACATTCCATGAGACATTCCAATTCAACAAGCCATAGAAAACGACGTCACGAGCATGTTGCAGCTCAGCATTCTGCAAAGCCTGTAGCGACTTGGGATGAATCATTTTACTGAGGAGCTCTGCAGCAATCCCGAGTTTTATCACCGACAAAAGAGCAGGAACTCTCTAGAGCTAGTGCGATACAAACCCTGATTATTTAGGCAATGCGGCTTTTCCGTTACGTAGTGGTGCACAGAACAAAAATGCAGCACAAGGCTCCTCGTCAGAGCTCGTCCTCTTTATGTGTTCTGGTTCCGGCAGCAGAGTGGAACAGCTGCATACTTCGCTGCTAGCAGGCTGTTTGTGATAGTGCTGTGGGCCACGCTTCTCCTTACGACTTGAAAGTAAATTCGTGGGCCCAGTAGTTTACGGAAGATAATAGAGATCTTCTGGGCATACTTCTGGGAAAACAAGGCATCTGAGTTACTGTCTGTTTTAAGGCTCTGAGGCCTGTCTCGGAGGCTTCACCCCGTCGAGCGAGGGACTCGGCGGCATGGCAGGGAGGTGCAGGTTCCGAATGGGCGGTGGAACATCTGGTTCTGGGCCTCTGCTCCTCCTCGGGACAGCCATGCAGCCTGCCTGCATCCCCGGCTCTCCTCTGAGCCGGCTGCCCTGCCAGCCGCAGAGGTTCTCCCCAGAGACCAGCCCACGCCACACTGGCTGGGGGGCGCCCGCCTGCCCAGCCCCCGCCACACTGGCGGGGCGTCGCCTGCCTGCAGCTGCGCCGGCCTGGGCGGCGGTGTCCTTTAAGGTGTGCTGAAGAAACCAGGGGATTTCAGTGTGCTTCCGTTGTTAAGGGCTCACGTTCCACCTGGGGAGAAGATAGAGCTTCAGGCACTAATTATTTTTCTAACTTTTGACTGGTTTCTTGCATCGCATCTGCTGTGGTGATGGGAGCAAGCCATCCCTCCAGGCCTCAACTACCAGCCTCAGGCTTGTTTTTCTTCTGTGTGTCGAAACTCCCCATGTAAGATTGTCGGACACAGTGCAATAAAGATCTCCACAGCCAGGGAGCTTCTGAGACCCTGTGGAATCTCCACGCAAGAATAACACTGATTTTCCAAGCTACCCACTAATTTAAATCAAGTTCTTATTTCACTGCGATAGCCGAGTAAAAATCAGCGTGGCCGTCTTCTCATTGATAAGGTTAAAAATCAGCCCCGGGTACCAGTGACTAGTTGAAGATGAGCTATTTGCGCTTTCATACATACCAGCCGAATGCTGGCAAGAGACCTGGCCGAGATGGAACCTGATGGCCTCCCACGCCGGCTGCCAGGTTTATGTGTGGGTTTCAAAATAACGAGGCTGCTGGCAGGGCAGAGGCC
>NW_010549293.1:0-5099 GCF_000687285.1 Phaethon lepturus | reverse complement strand
AGGGAGAAGACATTTCTCCCGGCGGTGGCCAAGTTTCTCCTCTCCCCGGAGAGGTGTGTCTCCGAAAGGCCTGGGTTCTGCGTGCCTTCTCCTCGCTGTGGTCCAGGCGTCCGCCGGGCCTTGGCCCCCGCTCCCAGCGCCAGGCATCCTTTTCCACAGCTCCTGCAACATCTCCCCGGTTACCCAGAAACCCAGGGCCTTCAGCGTGGCATGCCCGCCGCTGCTGTGAAGCCTCAAAAACTCCCACCGCCGCAAGGCGAACAGCTAGCATCGCAATTCCCGCGTGCGTGTCTCCATCGCGCCTGCCTGCCCCCGCGCTACGGCCGCTGCTGCTCCCGGGCCTCAAGTCGTAGCGCAAAAGGCACTTCGTCAATGCCAGCTCTCCTCTTCGGCATCCCATGACAAATCGCCTTTGGACTTGGATTCGGTCTGCCTGGTAGAGAGCTGCGATACAAAAATTACTTTGGTCTCGGTTGTCTCGCACACCTTCTCCTGGCAACTCGGGGTGCCGAAGGCAGGCGCAGTCCCCATCCACCAGCATTAACTGGGCTGCTCCAAATCCCACCTCTCTCCCCAGCCAGGCTCTTGTTTCCAGCTGGCACTTTTTAGCAGCCCCTTTATTCAAGGGGCACGGCCCAGCGCTGCACACTGGTGATGGCACAGCACCCACCAGGGTCTTTTACCGGGCAGCCCCCTCACAATTCCTGTTATAGATTTTATCTGTTCCTTATTGTACACCTCCCTATTGGCAATTACCTCCTGTCAAGCATTTTTACTGGGTTACCTTTACTCACACAGCAGGCACTCATACCCCACACTTTGTTTGGTCATTTTTTTTTTGCTTTTACTGATATATTTGGAAAGTTCATGGGCTACATGTCCTTACTAACACTTGTTTCATGCAGGCTTCCCTTGATGGATGACTAACATGATATTTATTAATTTAATGTCACCTTACCCGAGCAGTTTAGGCTTTTATTTTACAGGCTACATAGCATTACTTCAGCGTTTAGCATTGAATTTTCTCTTTCTGCCCCCACTGTGGTGTCATACCATAAACAGCAGGATTTCACCTCAGACCTGAGGCAAGCAAATTATTAGTGACTGCCAACACAGAAAACAAACGTCCAGAAAAAAAAAGTACCACAGTAGCTCTGTTTCTTTCATACATTTTACAACAAAGAAAGAAGATCCAGAGGTTTAAAATTTGAAAGTATTTAAAGAAATCATTGAGACTTTGTAAGTACAGTGAAACATAATTGTTGCTTTTTACAAAGTTCAGCCACAACTGCTGCTCTCCCACTGCCCTCACACACTGCAGGGTCATTTGGGATACACAGCCAGCACAACAGCTTATTGAATTCAGCAGCAGGAGATATTCACACGCTCAACCCACCTGGCCAGTCTCTCTGCTCCTTGCTGACTTAGGCATTTGCCAGCATGGTTTGGAGGCATCAAAACAAGCTGCGTGCTGGCACACACCTTGGGAGAAAATTAACAGCTTCTTGCGAGCGCCAGGTTACAACACAAACTCTGGTCGACTTCTGATGTGCCAAGTATTTTGAACTTGGATCTCTAGTTACATGGGACAGTACCCCTGCTTTGTCTTTTCTGTAATGGCTAATCCAAGCTTGCTGAAAGGTAGAGCAGGGAGGAATTCCTGGGGGGGTGCTTTCACAGGGAGCATCAGCTGAGGTCTTCTGCCAGTACGAGTTCACCAGGGGATGAGAAGAGTGCAGGGGAGGCGGCTGCCAAAGGTGGTGCTGCCATGTGGCTTCCCCGCCGGGAACTTCCCGCTGACGCGTCGCAGCCACGACGTCTGCTCCACAGCCTCCAAATCCCAGTGACAGGCAGCACACGCAGCACCTCCGTGGCTTCCAAAGGAAGTGGCTAGTGGCTCAGTGTTTATTCCACATGGTAGGGCACATTGCACACTTACTCCTCCTGCTTTGCAGGGAGCGGGGGATTATCACAACCAGAAGGAGTAGATCTGCGATGCAGGCGGTCCTGTGAAGTGAAGTTGCAGCCCTGGCCCAGCCTATGGGTTCCCTGAGCCGCCACAATGCCCAGCTGTTCTGGAGAATGGTCCAGTACACCATAGAGCTGGAAAAATCCCCCCACTCGTAAGGACTGCAGGCAGGAAGGGGTGGCGGATGATTTTGGAGCTTATAAAAAGAAATCGGTTTTTGCTTATGCTTGTTGCTGGAAGGTTGCAGTTGTTGTTCTCTCCTTTGTATGAACCTGATCCCGTTATTTCTTCATCTTTACAGCCATCTTCATTTTTTTTTTTTTTCACCTCTAGTCTTCTTCATTTACTTCTATGTTAGTCCTCCTCCCTGCTTGAGGGTGGGAGGTTTGTAGGCCTTATCCATGGCTGGTACAAAGCGGAAATGCCGTATATCCAAAGTCCGTACCTTACAGCTGTCCACACCTTCGAGCACCGCACGAAGAGGGTCTGTCAGGCCTCCTCCGCAGCTGGGCAAGGTGCGGCCGAGAGCAGGGACTGCGCCAAGGGCACTGCAGCCCGAAAAGCCACTACCTCAGTGTAAGGCTGCCCTGTTGTTACACCCATGAGGGTGACCATAGTGAGCATGTGGGAATTTACCACTACCAGATCATACTGGGGGCGGAGGGAATAAACCAAAACAAAAAAGCCAACACCAAGCAAGAGCAGAGGTGAAAATATAAGATCAATCACTGCCATCAGTTGGCCAGAAAGCCAGAGGTGGCACTGCCATGCGCTTGTTTTCAGCCAAGTATAGCTCTTGGAATTGACCTGTGTGTCTGGATCAGAATTTTATTTGTTAGTAAGCAACAAATAGGTCCAGGAGAGATTGAACTGCTGAGAAGTCTCAACTGTTTACTAGTCTGGGTGATCACAGTCGTGTATTTAAATACTCGTAAATTCAAACATTTGCCAAAGTACGCCATTTTCCTGCTCTGCAAACATCTTCAGAGAAGGTGGCACAAGGGTGTTAAGCAGCAGACCCGTGCCCATTGATTAATTTATATGTTACCTGAAGTCTAACATTGCTGTCACATTCTCACCGAACTTAATGCAGAATGGATTAAGAATCTCAAACAGGGAATCTTTTCTAAAAAGGATTGCACCAAATTACCATGAAGTCATATTGAAGCATTTAGCCTTAAAAATCCAGTTTCTTTCACAGAACTGGTGATGGTACCCGCTACGTATTACAGTTTATTACGTAGACATCTTTCAGCATTATTTCTTAGGTACTGGCCACAGTCTCATGACAAAGCATCGCACGCCTAAGAACATAACACTATAAGCAAACGTGTGACCCTTCCCAGTGCAGCCAGCTTCTCAAGCACTTCAAGAACACCTCTCACTCCATCACAAGTGAGCCTCCAACTTCTTTGTTGGAGTCCTAGTTCCTGCCACCTTAAGCTGCCACACAAAGCTGGCGTGTGCAGCCCGTGCCTCTCCAGCCCTCTGCTCTGCCCTCGGAGCAGCCGGGGAACAGGGCGCTTCAGAAAGGGCAAGCGTTCTTCAGTGGAGCACCGCCAAGACATTTTTTTTCATTAATGCTTTACTTTTCTGCTCTTTGTACTCCACATGATCCAAATTTGCATTTTGCTTGCCTCAGGATGATAATAATAATAAAAAAAAGAGCACTGATAGGTGCTACGGGGCAGCTACAAAATCATAGCCACAGCAGGGCCTGTGCAAGGGAGCCAGGACTTCAGGGAAAGGCAGCATCTTTCATTCAAGTAACTGATTTAGCAACAGTGCTTTCAGCGTCCGCGGCTCGCAGGAACGTAAGCCCTTCTTTGGGCCCAAACTTCAAATTAACTGCAGGTTTGGGGTGACTGCTCTGAGCTTAATTTAGCATGTTCAGCAAGACAATTTGAGAGAAGTCTGTTTTCTGTATTAGCCATTTGTAACGAGTGTAAAAAATGACTTGCTTATGAATATTCTGCATCACCTGGCTCATCCAGCTTTTGGCCTCTGAACTTCCTTAAGCCAGGAGAGACAGCTGGCTTGTAGTAGGAGGAATCATCAGAATGGTGATGGTAAGGCGATGTCCCTGCTCCATTTTAGAGATAACAGAACAATGGTTGATTCATCAGTTTTGAAAGAGGGGTAACTACTTTGGTCTGGCTCCATTCAACCAGATGCAAATGGAGACTAAAATGCCAGTGATGCCAGGGCAGGGATTCCCAAACTACTCAGCACCACCTTTCCGAGATAAGAGCAATAAATTACAGAGGAATGCAGCCAGACATCCTGGTTTCAGGTGAAGCGCGTGGGCCAGTTTAGGGATTTCCCCCTCAGATGCCTCATTCCCTCACGAGGGCCTGCACTTCCAAAGGTATAACCAGAGCCATTTTCCCAAATGGCATGCAATGCATTTTCTTTTTATAGGTACTACACCAGTGGACTCCTTGTTGTTGCTGAGGCCACAAAAAATAAGGAGAGTGGCATATCTCAATGCCTGTGACAAGCTCCAGGGCTCTCCGATAGAATAGTTTGGGTTGGAAAGGACCTTAAAGATCATGTAGTTCCACCCCTCTGCCATGGCCAGGGACACCTTCCACTAGACCAGGTTGCTTAGAGCCCCATTTAACCTGGCCTTGAACACTTCCAGGGATGTGGCATGCAGAACTTTTCTGGGCAACTTGTTCCAGTGCCTCACCACCCTCATTGTGAAGAATTTCTTCCTTGTATCTAGTCTAAATCTACCCTCTTTTAGTTTCAAACTGTTACCTGTTGTTCTATCACTACAGGCCCTGCTAAAAGGTCTGTCCCCATCTTTTGTATAAACTCCCTTTAAGTACTGCAAGGCTGCAGTAAGGTCTCCCTGGAGCCTTCTCTTCTCCAGGCTGAACAACCCCAACTCTCTCAGCCTGCCTTCATAGCAGAGGTGCTCCAGCCCTCTCAGCATCTTTGTGGCCCTCCTCTGGAGATGACCAGGAAGTTTCTTGAAGGCATCTTCTTTTATCTGTGACTGTTGTGTTAGGTTTGAAATTCTTCCTCAGGACACTGGCCCACCAATTTGGCCAGCAGAACACCTCCAGAGCTCTTACAGCATCCTGTCAAAATATCACAGAATCATCAAGGTTGGAAAGGACCT
>NW_010549292.1:0-7370 GCF_000687285.1 Phaethon lepturus | reverse complement strand
ATAATAATATATATAACATTATAATTCGACCTCCATGGGAGGGGGAAGGAGGGTGGTCTGGTGCATAAAGTGCTAGTTTGAAATCTCGGTTCAATTCTTTGTAGCTGTCCTCTGTGCCCCCAGACAAGTAATTAAGCTACACAAACCAAAAAGCGTTTTCTTACCTAACTCTCATCGGCTTCTAGTGAGAGACAGGGAGGAGTCAGGCATTCCTCATCTGGGCATTGTGCTCCTCATGCCTCAGTTTACTCTTTGTAAACAGGGATAATAGTGCTTCCCTTCTCAAAAGTACAATAGAAGGTGCTCAGATATGGTGACAATGGGAACCAAATTCCATACATATGTGTTGAACATACTGTACACTCTATATGCATGTGTATGTATGGCCCAGGCATGAAAATGTGGGAGATCCCAAGGTGGTGGTGACTTAAGCAATTTTTCAGAGGTTGCTAAGTGCTTGTAACAGCTTAGTCAAAAGACTTTGATAAATCCAACCAAGTTATTTAAGTGCTTGACCCATCCTGTAAGGAAAATTTGTATTTTAATAGCTGAGTGGGATGAGTGTCTTCCAAGCTCAGCCGGCAGGGGCCTATCTTCACTCCTTGGTGGTTTCCACCTTGGCTAAGCTGCTGAGAAAGCCAGTTGCATGAAAACCAAGTGTACTCTGTGACAGACAGCTGCGATTTAATTTGAGAGGATCCTGCTGCTGACACATGCCCAACATCTTCAAGAGCCAAACCATTGGCCATTGGTTAGACAGCAACCCTGGTGCATGCATCCAAGGCACCGGTGGCCTCAGGCTGGTTCTGGCAGCGACGGCTCTGGTGGACAAGGACTGGAGCCACCATGACTCTCACGAGATGGCATGTGATAAACAACTGAGGGTCCTCAGCACAATCCCTGTCAGAAAATAGGGTCAACATTTTTCAGTCATTCAGATAAAATCAGTTAAGACTGGAGCAGGTCTCAGGATGTCAGCTAATCCAACCTCCTGTCCAGCTGCCATATAGCACTTCTGAACAACAGCTACCAAACACTTTCTTAAATAACTTCCTTGGATAAAGATGCTTCTTTAGGAAGGTCAGTGTGGGGCAGAGTGTTTAAAGTGCTGCAGAGAGCAAGAGATCAGGAGCATGGCTTATTTACGCCCAGGGCCAAGAGGAGATCAACCTCCAGGGATGACTGAGCCCTGGGGATGAGCCTCCAGGGATGTCCCAGTTGCTGACCTACAGCCACACATGACGGATCAGAAGTTCAGCAGTGCAGAGGCAAGGCTGGAGCTAATCCATAATACAAAGTCTGGAATCATGTCACACAAGGACACTCCAAAAAAAAGCAGGACTGGATCCTAGTCGCAGTCTTGCCAGTTAGTATTTGTCACCTTGAGCAGCTCACCTCTGCACTTCAGTTTCCACATCTGCAAACCAAGGCAAACAGCATGTGCCTACTGCCATCGCACTGCAAAGAGCTGAGTGTCATTCAGTGTCATTAGTGCTGTCTAATTCTGCGTTATCTTCAATAAATAAGGATGTGGCAAGATGAGCTCACAAACAAAAAGCTTTTTTATATGCTGAATGCCCTGTGTAATGGGACCAGGTGAAACAGCAGTCACTGCTTAACTCACTCTCACCCTTCAAAGGGTTTAAGCAGAGCTTTCCTTGTGTAGCATGAAATCGTGTTGCAGCATCAACACCAATCCCTCTGAGAGCAAATATAGTCCCTGCCTTGTCTTGTTAATAAATGCTAGAACATAGAAACAGCTTCACGTGGTTTAACCTCCTGCTCTTCCTCAGTCACCAATAAAACTACCTGCCCAGTTTTACTGGTAAAACATTTCCTACTGCCTAGGTCACTGGCAGCCACAAAATGGTTTTCTCTCTGAATTAAAATCGCAATGTATTATGCAAGCAGTTCGGCAATGGAGAAAGAGCTAGAAGCCTGCAAGAAATAAAAATAGAGCTCCACACAGAATACGCATGACTTTGCATTTTTTTTCTTCAAGATTATAAAAGAACTGGGCTGGCCAGTTGGGTTAGCCAAGATTTGAATCCCTGTGATATTAAATGACACAGGCATGACACAACTGTTTTTGCATAATGGCTTTTTACAAATCTGCAAAACACAGACGACTTTTCCAAATGTTAGCCCTGGAAATTTTTATCTTGTGGCTAAATTCTAACTCCATAGGAATGCCGTTCCACTAGAATATCGGATGTTTTATGGGTAAACACACATCTGGGAGTCTGTGGACCGTTTTATGTTTATGGGCCCAGATATTTTCCCTGACAGATGTGGGATTCCTCTGTGATAAATTTAAGCCTTCTGACAATAGGCTTCCCATTTGTTGGTTACTTACCTTGTACCCGTGGGATTTAATAGGCTGCAGGTTGAAAGCTGCTGATTTAAATTTCAATCAACTTAATTCTGCAGAAGAATTTCTTTGCATTTGTCATGCTGCAAGAGAAAGAGCTCAGCCAGTCCAGGCTGCGGGGAGGGGGGAGTGGAGGATTAACCTGGGTGGTTATGGGGTGGTTGTGGAAGGCTCCTTTCCAGGATTTCTTGTTCCAGGGATCTTCTGGGATGCCAGGCTGAGGGATCACAAAACCAGAGGAATATCCAGCGGGGACAGCAATGGGCAGCCCCAGCCCCAGAACAACCCCTTTGCATTAAATCTTCCTCCTTCCTGGGATTACACCAGAGCTCTGTGGCCAAAGGTACAATTCCCAGATTCCCTTTAGACCAGCATCATTCTGGCCATGACCTCTGCACCTCCCTTGTGACATTGTCTCTTCAGCTGCCCTCTTTGCCTACCTTTTGTCCTGACCACTTTTTCCCCAGCTCAGCATGAGGGGACTGAGCCCCAGCTGGGACTGCATCTAGTCCCAGCTTAACTCTGTCTCCACAAACTTGCTGTTAGAGCATCATCTGGGACCGAAAATGTAGCATATTGTGCACCACCCCTCCACCCTCACCCCAGCTTTTGTACACTCTTGGCCTGTGCTGTAACTTTGAGGCAAGTATGAGGTTAGATCCCTGGCCAAACACAAGTCTTGCACGTGAGAGTGCTTTCCAAAAAGGAGCTAAATCAAATGGAGTCTTTGTCCCCAAAAGTGTGACCGTTGTCCTGCTCTCCAGCTGGATTTATGCTGGGGCTGCCAAGCAGGAGATGCAACATGAATGTCCGGTGACAGCTCATGGGCTTTGGCATGAGAGTGCAGCATGGGAGCAACTTCAGGAGGGACCTTCCCTGGGCCCCTAGTCAAACATACCTATTACAGCTAAACAGCTGGTGGGGAGGCCATATGGTTTTGCTTGCTTCTCTCTGTGCCTTATCGGTCCCTGTTCCTGCAACTATTGTTGCATGGCAAAAAGGACTCCTAGGACTCCTAGAGTCCTAAATTGCATGACACAAGAATTTGAGACTGCACAAAGTTATCGGTCTGCAAGTGGGAGCTATATCCCGAAAAAATTTGCCCATGGACCCACGTCCTACAGACCATAAGGCAGCTTAGGAAGCACTAGCCTGCAATGTTTGGCTGTTGCACAAATTCCAGGAAAGCACTCCATGAACTAGATACCTTTGGGATTAGCCTGGTGCTCCCTTTGCCTATTACAAGTCCTTCCATTGAAGCATGTGATATAAAGCCTGATTTTAGGGTCAGAAGCTTTCAGCCTAAGCTGTACATGTGGCGTTGCACAAGAGGATGTACAAGGGAAGGAAGTAAACTGCATTATCAGACACTGATGGGTCTTTTGCTGGCCCTTTAGTTTGGAAAGTTTTACCTCTGGTTTTGAAGTTTTTGCTTATGATCGTCTCACAGACCTTATTGATCATCTGTGATCTTTGGTCCTGTAAATATTAACTGCTGTCAATTTGTTTGATGTGCCTGTTACTGCTCGAGGGTCCAAGTACTATGAACCTTAACCTAAATAAGGCAGTGTGACTTTTGTTCGGCGGGAGCCAGAGAGCAAGTTTCGCCTCCTGTGTGATATGAATCACAAGTGAAACCAGAAAACGTGTGGCTGGAGTTAGTTGTATAACAGCAGGGCTGCGTTACACAAGTGCAAAATCCTCTGGTGAAGTCAAACAGGAGACTTGTAAATCAGGGACACCACTAGCAATGACGGGACGTTCACCAGACTATTGTCAGACCTGGCTTACTCATTGACTAATTGAAAAGAGCTGCCAAACTGGCGCTTTCCTCTTCCTCTCACCACAGGCTGTATTTCAGTCATGTAAGAAAAGCAAGGAGAGGTTTTCAGGGTTTCATTTTGCCAGGCCATTGTTTCACTCTGCTGTTTGCCGAGGGCAGGGGCCGACTGTGGGAAGGGGCGGCAGTTGCCTGCGGCTCCTTGGGGAGCGCCGCTCCGTGCCATTGAATGGCATCCAACACGATCCGTCCCTGCTGCCGCAAACTCTCCCCGGAGGCACTGTCAGGTCAGGTTTGTCTAACCCCCACGTGAGGCTGCTCCTCCTGCTGCACTCCAAGGCAGCGCTCCCTGCTATTGGCCATGTCAGGGTCTGGGACTCCATTTTGGGGACAGCCTGGACCCCAATGCATCCCTCACCACCCCATTTGCACACCAAGGCCGTGGTGCTGAGCCCTGCTGCAGGGCATGGGGACCTGATGGACTGTCCAGAGCGCACTTGGTGGACTACACATGGGGACAGGAGAAGCTCCCTGCTCCCAAACAAGCACCACAGCCCAAGGGTTCGTCTGACAGATGCAAGGGAAAGCCCTGTTGGGCGGGGGGGGGGGGGGGGGTGGCTCAAAACAGTATTTGCTTTGGTGTCACATCAGCGCGAGTTTCTATGATGCTGGAACGCATCCTTCCATGCTGCGTCACGTGCCATGGGGCGGGAGCCTGCCCGGCTGCGCCTGCTGGATACGGGGACTGCTGGGGGGGGCCTGGAGCCTTCCATCTGTCCCTTGCCACCTCCCACTGCTGTTTGATGCTCAGGGCTTCTTTTTTAAGCAGAAACAGTCCAAACAAGTATGTCACAGTTAAGGTGACTCACAGCTCAAGAAGACATACCTCTAGATCTTAAGGGGAAACTATAATCTGATTTTTGAAGCCTGAGCAGCCACACTGTACACTCCAGACGTGCCCGAGAAACTCGTAGTAACCCTCTGTGGAGGTTAAGGCAACTACATTTAGAAATATTTCTTTCATGGTGAGAAAAATAAAATTATCCTGGCCAAACAGACAGGAAAGCGCGGAGAAAGGAAGGCCAAAGTGATCTTCCCTGCAGTAGAGCTGCTGCAGAGCGCTGTGAGCTTTGCAAGCACTGGCCCATCAAACGCAGCGGCCCAGGGCAGCCCCCATGGCCCACCAGCCACCATGCACAGGTCGGGGCCCGTGTGCCTCTTCCTACACCTCCTTACACATTCCCGTTTTCTCCCCGGCTGGCGCTGAATGGAGAAAGACAGACCCTCCAGCACGTGCTGGGTGCTTGGGGAGGTCACTGCCTTAGCCCCACCGCGGCTCCACCACGGGCCTGTTGTCGTTGCCTAAAGATTTGTCGGTGGCAGGAGGGCTCGGCCCGTGCGTGCGCTGTGCCTGCCGGCACTGGTGCAGCCCGCGTGCCGAGGAACAGGGAGGGCCGCTCTTCTGGTTCGGAAGCATTTTCTACTCCCTTGGCAGAGGCCTGAGCAATGACAGTGGTGGGGTGGGGTGGCAGGGGATCAGGACCCTGTTTTTCTACAATAACCGCAGAACCAAAAACATGCCGGCATGAATCAGCCAGTGCACAAACACACTCACAGCTGCCCATGTCCATTAAGCTTAAATCTATGTTGTTTTGAGAACATGTGTTTAGTGGCACGCAGGAGTTTGACAACACTGAATTGAGGTTCAGTTTTTGCTTGCTAAGGGGCTTTTACAGGTGTCTTAAACCTCCCTGGCAAGGTTTGTTGAAAGATGCGCTGTGATGATGGTGATCTCACAGCAAGAGGCAACGGATTAGCCCGTGTGCCTGAGCCATGATTACTGCCGCTGGCAGCCTGGTGTTTGAAGGCGGAATAATTGGCACATAACGTCATGGTGGTGCTGCCGTGGGTCCCCCTCGGGAGCCTGTACCACCACGTGCAGCGCTGCTGGCTGGGGCAGCTTCTGTAAGAGACCAGGGTGCGGGGAAGCCTCAGCGCAGTGATCGTGACCAGAGGGCCACCGTGCGTAGAGGAGCTAGTGACCCCCGGAGCAGTTAACTGCGTCCCCGTGATGGGGTGCCCCGCGGCCGCAGGACGAGCTTTGTGGGCTGGTTGTAACGCAGGACCCATGAGCAGCTCCCACTTGGTACCAGCAATTACGCCACCAGCGTGGCCCTGCCTTTATCCAAAAGTGCGGCTACAAGTTGTGATGCCAACATCCTTTCTGTTTGCCAGTAGAAGCGATGAGCAGAGTTGTTATCTTGTAAGAAAACCTCGTAACAACTCGAGTGACTAAACTGGGGTAACCTCTGTGGAGGGGTCTGCACAGCGTGGTGCACATGGGTGCACAGCTCGGGGGTTCCTGGCACCTAAAGGGATGTAAGATTATCTATGCTATTTTATCTTTACAGTGTTATCTCTAATAAACTGCATTCTAAATGACACTTCACAGAGTCTGAGTGCCTGCCTTATGGGGACTGCCATGGACCAGCACCTTCTGGTGCAGCACACGAGGCTCTGGGTGCCAGGCTGGGAGGAGACACACTGCTCCCACAAACGGGACATCCTGGAGTGACAGGGGAGCAGCCAGGCTTTTCTGTGGAAATTTACCCAGGATCAGTCCTTGGAAAGGTCATTTTTCCAAGATTCTACTTTTGGGAATAACAGTAGTGTCTGGCACATGCTTGCCCACCATCCTCTGCAGAAATGGGCAATGAAAGTGCCTCTTTTGATTTTCAGCATGGTTGAATGTTCCAGTTTTGAAAAAATGAAAGATATGAGGAGTGATCAATAAAGAAACTTCATAATTTGGCAATTCACCTCTTCCATGAAGCTTCTAGTGTCCATGTTCCCTGTACCTGGATGCTGGTCAGGTTTATTTTTGGATCAATCCATGCAATGTTAAATCATTTCCCATGCAGAAGTGTTTTACTACTCCACTCTGCTGCCTGCGTGATATAAAGGGCAAAACTCAAAACTGTGATAAAGCTGATAAATAATAGATGGGATCTTTACCTGTCACTGCTGATCACTTTCTGGAAGCCAGGAGGGTACTCACCAGACTGCCCTTGATTTGCACCTCATAAAAGCGTTGCCTTCAAGGAACATAAACCAAAATCAGAACAGCGACTGTAATAATTACACACTACAGCTACTACCATTACTATCAACTTAAACTGCTAGAATGCAAGGAAGAAGAGAAGAGAAGAGAAGAGAAGA
>NW_010549291.1:0-8634 GCF_000687285.1 Phaethon lepturus | reverse complement strand
GCTCACGAACCACGGCGCCCAGGGCAGCAGGGAAGTGCGAGGGGAGGACGCGAGGCAGTGGAGAACAGAGGGGAAGGCTGCACAGCGTGGTCCCGCTGTCCTGACTGCCACCATCCTCCGGCCCACGCCGACACGTTCGCGGAGCCAGACTGCTGCTGTCATCGTGGCGTATTCAAATGCCTCCATTACTCATCAAGAACAAAGTAGGACTATCTAGTAAATGAAAAACCACCGCATGGCACTGTCCCCTGCCTGTTATTTATGGCTCCTTCCTCTTCCACTTTTCAAAGGCTACTGTCCATGTCTGCAGTAAATCATAAATCCTCCAGCTCATGCAAGGCTGCTCCAGATCAGGGGAGAAAGCAGGCACCTGGGCTGCAAACGCTGGTCAGCATTGGAGGGGAAAACGAGAGTAAAAGTAAATATCCCTGATTAAAAAGAGTACTCAGGGTTTCCCCACACCAGAGGGAAAGGAAGCAGGTCTCGGAGTGGGAGACCGGCAGGTGCTGCCCGAGGCAGGCACAAGTCTTGCTTCCTCCAGTCACTCGCAAGCCAGATTCCCAGACGGACCGTCCCACCAGCCAGCACCACCGTGCGCGGCGCTGACAAATGAGTCAAAATTCGTAGGTTCTCTGCCTAGCTCCGACGCTTAACTCCCTGCACATCCTCACTTACGAGCCTCTCCTCAGCCAGAGAGGTGGGCACGACCCTCCCTCACCTCCAAAGGATCCAGAAAATGTGAAGGACTGGCAGCATTATTGCTGGGCTTGAATAATAAAGAGCACCATCTGTCACCTAAGGCCAGTGGGGTCCTTGTCTTCCTTCCAGGGTAAACCGGTCCCCACCGCGCCCGGGGACAGCGCAGCAGCTCACCAGCCATGCTGGCAGCACAACGCCCCAGTCAGTGCACCTGCCACCTTGCCTCCTTAGTGGAGCACACGCAGACCCTCTCCCCTTGCAGTCTGCAAACAGTACTTTGGATTTAGCACATTTTGCCTCCCCCCGTTTCCCCCGCCAGCGGTTTGAAGTTTTCTCACCCTTTGCTGGCAGATGCCATGCAGAGAGACAAGCTTGCTGTCCTCGATCTGCTTTTCAGGGCTTCTATAAAGTAGGGCACCAGCATCAACCCAGCGTCAGGTTTTTGATACATTGCTGGAGTAGCCAAAAATAATAACAGGCAGCTTCAGTCAATCTTTTCGTTCTCACATCTGCAGCAGCAGCAGCACAGGGGTCCTTTGTGCAGCAGAGCGAAAATACGGTGCATGCCAGACTGAAATCCCGGTCAGCAATCCACAATCATTCCCGCCTCTGAGCCAGGCTCACCAGCAGCCCCCGAGTAAGCGCGCTTGGGTCCTCAACGGGGAGCCCTTGCCTTGTGGGGTCCCCTCTCCCTCAGCCATCAGTGATTTGCTCTCCGTATTTCCTTTAGCACCTTATCTCCCTTGCTGTGGTGAAACGCTAAGGTCAAGTTACAGTTTTACCAACCCTTTTATCTTTCTGGCAAGGCAGGAAAAAGCAGAACCTGAACTTTGGAACGAGCCCTCGCACTTGCAGAGCATGGAGAGCGGAGCAGACCGAAGGCAGCGGGAGAAGAGCGAGTCCAGGTTCTCTCTGCAGCCCAGCACTGGAATATTTTCTGTTGCACGTTCAGGCACATTATTAGGACAATCTGGAAGGAAGTACTGAACCCAACAAGCATGTGCTTTTGGCCTGCGTTCCAGCAGGAAGCCAGATGTGCTGGGAACCGTGGCAGTTCCAGCTGACGCAGGGACCCAGCAGAGCTCCACTGCTGCTCCCAGACAACAAGGAAGACGACCAGCAAGACCCAGTGAAAGAGCTCTGTTTGCTGGGAACTGCCCACCTGAACTTCGCCTGTCCCAAACCCGAAATTCCAGACGGTCGGTCTGTGTAGGACTGGCAGATGAGCCAGGCACCAGGAGATGAAGTAACCTATGAACTTGGAGCCCCCGGGTGCTCTGTCCTGCTGCACATTCATTCTTCACACGTTCCCCTCCGCGAATGACAAATGCGTTTCCCAAAGGTAACGCGCTGCCATGCCCCTGCCCCCGCGGGCTGCCCCATGGATCGCGCTGTACCTGGGTTGGTGTCTAAAACACGCAAACTCCTTGGGGCCTCAGGTCTGTAACGCACAGGTCACTCATTCCCCCTGCCCCATCGCCTCTGGACTGAACATCCACGTGTAGCTCAGGAGGTACAGAAGCTAAAACTTTGCAGAGCGGGGCCTCGGGGACTGCTCCTTCCCCCTCCCCAGGGAGCGCCAGGCAGCGAAGAAACCGCACTCCGTTGACTCAATGTTTAAATACTGCCGCAGTGAGCGTTACTACCACCAACAAGAAGTCGGTATGTCAAAGTCTCACCTAATTTTATTCCAAGCCAGGGCTTATCCCAGCTTCCTTAAAGCAAGCCTGTACCTCATTCCCCATCTGCACAAGGTGGTGCTTCCTGGCAGACTGTTGTTCTCCCCACAGGCGGCTCCGTTTGGAGGTCGATACGCCGGTGTACAAGATGGTCAGAGCTGTTGTCATCATTGCCAACGCCGCTGTCCGCCCCGGGGCCCTGGAGGTGACCGCTACCCCTTCCTCACATTTGCACCTCCTGTTACGGGATCCCAGCACCCACCCGACTCACCGTTTAAGAAATGTCCTTTGTGAAAGGAAAGTCACTGTGCTTCATCAGAGGGCAGGTAAAATAGTCCCTTCAGTGGGTTATTAGAGTAAGTTTTCCATTCACCGTTAGGCTCAGTGATTATTATTTGTATTATTTGTAGTCCTCCTTTCTTGGGTCACTTTTTCTCCTTTGGTCCCAGCCAGGCCTGGCTTATTCTGTTTCCTCAGCTGGACAGGGAAGGGTGGTCAGACACAGCTTTGTCTCCAGCCCTCTGGGCAGCGACCTTTCCAAACTCCTGCTGTGTTTACCTTTTCGAGCGATTAAACCCAGGTATCTCTCACTTTTTATTGACTGTGAAGCCAGTGCTTTATGACCACACTGTTTATCACTGGGAAAAAAACAAATTCCCCAATAACCTTGAAGAGTTAGAAGTGGAAGAGACTGTGATTACCCAGATTTATTCCAAATTTACAGCTAAAGTCAAAATGCCCGTCAATGTCCTAAATAGCACTTATTTTAGAAAGTTCGAGCAATCCGGTATTTCAGCATAATTAACATTAAAAGACAGGTGACTGCACAACTGGCTGGCTGTTACTGGGTTGCTGCTTAAGCGTCAGGGTGGGCATAGTCATTATTATGAGGCTCTTCTGAAAAACTCGTTAACGGATGTTCTACAACCTACGGCACCATCAAGCAACATACAGGTTTCACTGCAGGTACCGTTATATCAACTCTCAGGACTCCCAATGTTGCTCCATCAAACCGCACATTCGCACAGTAGTCTCCGAGCGCTCAAGAGCTGCAGCTGAACAGCCCGTAACCTTGACTGCATTTGTGGTTGTTTACTTTCTCCTTTAGTTCAGCTTCAGCAAAAAGGTAATCTGAAGCTGAAGGGCACAAAATTTGCCCAGGCCTTGCAGACTACAGGAACAATGGCCAAATTAAACTGAGAGATTATTAAAAGATTTCTTCACCTGCTTTATTAAAATGTGCTTGATGTTCACCAAAGCCGAGCGGCAGCAACGTAGCAGAATTGACATCTAGCACTTCTGAAAAATCGGGCACTGTATCAAATAGTATTTACACTGAAGGAATATTTAACCTCTGACTAATGCTGCCTTTTACTCCATATTTCATAGCAACTAGACAGTGGACCTGGACCAGCCAATTTCTCTTTCTGCTTGTAATTAGCTTCACTTTTCTGCTTTCTTGAACAAGCATTAGAGTTTCCTCTAGGAATGTAATCCCGATCAACAGGAAACCTGTCTTTACTGAGAGGCATACTCATCTTTTCTGGAGGTTTTATTTAAAATGTAACACTCCTATTAGCAGCAGAATTTTATAAACGTTTTTGTGAGGTCCCATTCCTGCAAACATTCAATCTCATTTTGTGCTATTAGTCTCGCTTCAGAGACACTACTTAACATTCAATGACAATTTGAGCCAAGAAGCATTTGCAGGAGTCCAGTTTGAATTTCAAATTTAAACTACACAGAGGTACCAATGGCATATGACTTTGAGCCTGACAAACACAAATGCATGTTTCAGCATCTAAACTACGTTTTATTTTGATTTGTCCTTCTGTCTAACAGTATTGGCATATATAATAGCTTCACTTTAGTAGGTAATAGCTGACTTCACGGGCTGAATGTTCCTGAACAAAATGATGTTTTTAAAAACCAACATCCAATCAATGAAAAGTTTATAATCAGAATAAAGTTAGGAAAATGTTCTTTTGCTGCTGCTGAACTCTTCTTTAAAAAAAAAAAAAAAAGAAGAAAAGCTCAAAGCATCTTAAAGTTTGTTTTGTTTGTGTGTATTTTATCCAGAGATGGCACCAGGATATAAAGCTAATTTCTTCCAATTGCTATCTGCCTTCTAGCCAGATAGATTTTAGTGTCTTTTAGGGATGTAAAGCACATCCTTCTCATGGGAACCTTCTTTTCAGATGGAATGAGAGATTCACACTGATGAAGTCAGTGATTTTTCCACGGCTTTCAGAGCTGTGACTTGAGGCAATCCGTCCCAGGGAGCGCACGCACTATCCCCCGCTCTCCCCTGCCTCTGGCAAGTTCCAGGAGACAGAAGCCCTTGGAAGACACAGAATATTTCTGCACTCTTGTACACAGCATCTGAGCGTACGCTGGCAAGGTAAGGGGAAATCAGAAAGCACTAAGTAACGCTGAAGGCAGAGCCAGCGCCCAAGTGGGTGCTCCCAGCCCGTGGGCACTGTCCCCGGGCCGGTCTCGCAGGCAGAGATGCTGGAGGTAGCTACGAGCCTGCGGCGTTCCCTTCTGGAGTGCTCTCCACAGCCAGCTCCCAACAGAAATCAGTAATACTGACACAGGAACCACAGTACCTCCATGAACAGCCACAGCCATACTAAAAAATCACCAAATCCCGGAGTAGTAAGACGTGTCTGTCTGCGGAATCCGTGCAGCGATGCCTGACAGAACGGGACCTCGGGAAAAGCCATCGGCACTGGAAAGCTTGCGAATCCTGACTGCAGTCCCCCTCTACCCCCCCAACACACAGGTAGAAAAAGGAAAGATATTTTTAAAGATCACCTCACCATTTTTTACTGGTCTTATATCTCTTTTCTGACTCACACTGATAACCCATTTCCAGGGATGAGCTGTTTGCTTGTCCCGGAGCAGTGTGCGGTACCGCTCCGCACCGAGCCCGGTCAGCCCCAGCAACCCCGCTGGGACCCCTGACCCTCTCTGGCCAGGCTGGCTCTTACTGTTCCAGACTCTCTGACCAGGAATTAAACTTTGCAATACTGGGATGTGCTGCATCAGTTCTCCAGCTCATTTTTTAAAGTGCCAAGTATCATAGCTGCATACTTCACGCAATGCCAGGGGCAGCTACTTCCAGAGCTGATGTTAAAATTGTTATTAAAACTTACAAACTGTGAAAAACTCTTAAAAAGTCCAAATCCTGGCACTGCCCTATATTAAATTACAGCCACAGCCTACTAGGGGTACATGGATAAGCACAGAGCCAAGCTTGCATGCAGTCCTTATCCACAACTCACACCTGCTGCTCCCTTCTGAAAGTTTAACTAACGAGCACAGTGTACAGCCCAGAGGATTGAAGATATGGAAAAGGTCAGAGTGAAGACTCAGGAGTGAAGAACAGATTGAATGGGGTTCATAAATGACAGCCCCATTTTAAACCTAAAATTATTTTTTTCAATACAGTAGGGCAAGCGAGCTTTCCTCCAGCTCAGACAATGCGGCTCTCCCTGGATATAGACTACTGGCCGGAGGAGGAGGGCACGTGCACTCAGGAATCAATGCTAATACCCTAAAAAATTCATCTCTGAAAATTACTTCAATGGAATAGAAATGATTTCATATAAATCTCTGTATAGCCAGAGCTGATAAAGTATCACAGTGATACCTAGACAAAGTACAGCCTGAAAAAAAAAGGCTTTGTCTTTTTTACCCAGGGTTGGTGCAGTCACTCTGCCTTGCGGTGCCTCCGTCTCCCAGCTGTGGGTCTGTGAGAGCTGCTGGGCTCTGTTAAGAGCTAGTTACGGTTACACAGGAGTCAGGATAGGACGTGGCTTCCCGAAGATGAAAGCACAGGCTATTCCACGTTAAATGAGAGTCAGGGTTTGCAATTTCAAAATGTAGTCAGGATGGCACTTGCCAGGGGAGGGAGGGACAGGCTCTCACCGAGGCCACGGTAGGTGTATTGGGCTCTGAATGTCTTTATCAATGTGACTGTGTTTATTCAGTGTGCCTTTTGGTACCTGCACGACAAAGCCAGCCATGGCAGCAACAAGCTTTGCCAACCTAACTCAGACCTCAGTAGTACAAAGTCTCTCAGCCTGGCTGAAGAACATACAATTAAAAGCAGACAATCAGCAGGATGTCAGCTCTGCTGCTGACTGTTCGCTCAGGGAGCTGCGGTCCTACCGCCTTCCCTTCGCCCCGTCCGAGCCATGTCAGCGCTGCTGCTGAGCTCCCCGGGGGTGCGTTGCTCCTGCCTCGCTGAAGGGCAGTCCCGCGTACTTGCATCCAGCCCCCACCTCTGCACGGATCCTGGGGAGGGGACAGAGCCAGGCTGCCAGCCCGGAGGAGAGGGGGCTGCAGAGCCATTCCGATAAATGCAGTTCGGTCCTGGGCCACGTTCTCGGTGACACACATCGGCTCCAATCTACCCTCCAGCTGAGAGAGCGGACGGGTGCCGGGATCTCACACCTACCTTCCCTTCGAGGGATGAAAGCTCAACTCTAAATCTGGTTAAAATTTTTTTAAATGGTTGTCTGCGATACCAAAAGATTTAGAAAACCCTAATTGTTGTTACCAACATATGAGCTTCAAACAGAGAGGTCAACCAACATTTGTTTTCCTAACATTTGATTACTTCTTTCTCTCAGAGAGCTGAAATTGGACCCAGTCAATCTTTCTGAGCAGAAACACTTTTTACCACCCTCTGGATGGGACTTGAAGAGATTCCTGAACGAGCTTTGTGAGCAGCCCTGTCCGATACACAAAAACCCCTACCCTCGTCTGCTACACGAGGGAACCAGAGGGGAGCTCGACCAAAAGCTTCATACTGGAGGAAGGGAACAGAGGCAGGAACAGGGACAGGTCTGAGCCCTGATTCAGACAAGGAGAGACAATTTCCTTTTGTAACCAAGTTATTTTACATCAATCTAGTCAGACAGATGCAAAGCACTGACACAGATGCACTGAAACTGGTTTGATCCTTGCCTGAACAGGACTAACTTGCCTCAGTTATTAACCAAATTAAACTCCAGCTCATCTTCATTGCAAAAGTGGCTGTATTTTACACTGATACACAGCACTGAGTTGTGTTGTGCAGAATTTTTACAGAGACAGAATCTGGGAGGGTTTTCCTTTGCAGTAGGTATTTAGGGTCACCACACAGCTTCCCACAGCCTGGCTTGGCCTCAGTTAACTCCTCTGAGGTGGAAGTGTGCCTGCCTCATCTGCAATTTTACTGCATTCTCGCTGTGTAAACCTACATTTTAGGCCATTAGTCTGTACTGATCACAAGAGGAGTTAAAACCATTTAGACGCACTACACTAAGAGCCTGAGTTGATGTAACTAGATCGAGTTAAAACAAATGTAGTTGCATGGACACATCTTTTTCTGCGGATCTAGCCTGGGTTCCACTCCTTACACGCAGTCCTGACTCGCCTTTTCCATGCGCTGTCACTAGCTTTGATTTGGGGTTCCCCAACTCTGAAGGGTTGAATCTGCATAGCAGAAACCAAAACCTTTTACTTTTTTCTGAGAAAATTTAAAACATTTTGATCTGGAAAGTTAGGGTTTAGATTTTGTTCTTGCATTTAATTTCTTAAAAACATTGTTTTCCACAAATATTTTTCTTCCTCTGATGGAATATAAAACTGTTCCTCAAGTGGGAAGAGCCAGCAACCCTCTCTGCCCCGCTCCCCATCCTCTGAACTGCCACTATGCCAGTGCCACTAAACCACTTTTTCTTATCCTGACAGATGCTAAGCTTAGGTCAAATCCCTGGGAATACATGGGGCCAGCACATGTTCTCATTAACAAAATTGCAGTCTGCTCCTGAGCTGATGAGGCTGCCCGGGATTTACACCATCACAGCTAAAACCGGACTCTGTTTTGGGGGCGTGTCCATGGGCACACATGGATGATGGCTCTGTGAAGGGCTCTGTGCCTTCTCTGATGACAAATAAGATGAGGCCAAGAGAAGAGGCAGAGTGTGATGGGCCATAGAGTCCTCACCCCAACCAGGGTAACGTCTCCAGCACGCTGGGGAAGTTTAACCAGCTCAGGGTTGCGACGATGCGGACTCCCATCAGTTGGCTGTTAGCAGAGTGATTTACCCCGGTAACACCAGCTGTAAATCGGTAAATCAGAACCTGCTCCACCTGGGGAGGCAGCTGATAGATTTGTAGGTTTAAGTGACTATACAGATCACCTACTTCACTGCGCACAGCCGTGCTGGCCCAGGGAGCTGCGCTGCCCGTGGCAGAGGCT
>NW_010549290.1:0-1095 GCF_000687285.1 Phaethon lepturus | reverse complement strand
GGAGTGGGCAGCGGGCTGCGGCGCCCGCTGTGTCGGCACCTTGCTCCCCGTGCCCGCCTCATTTGCCTCGTTTCCGGCTCTTGTGGGACATATCAGCTTTTTGTGTAAATCTGTCTGTAGCAAGAAGTCAGCGAGTTTCCCTAAGTGAGTTTTTCGTGTATTTTTAATAAAGGTCACTCAGTGTTTACTGGCAAAGGCAATCAATATTGGTTCATTATTTATAAAGGATCCCACTGGTCTGTAACGACCTGCGGTCGGAGCACAAAGCAAGTTTCGTTCGCAGCCTCTTCCATCCGCTGGAGGGTTCAGCTGCTTTCTGCCTCTGCCCAGCCTGCAGGTCGCTTGATTTTAAGCCATTTTTTCCTCCCTTGCAGCTCAGGATGGGGATGTATGAAAATCTGCGCCTACTGTGATGAGGGGAGAGAGCAGAAAAAGAGAGAGAAAGAGACTAATGCCTTAATAAATTTGTTTTCAGAGCAAATGAGATGGCTGCCATTCCACAGTGTGGCTGTGTTAACCTGTTTTTACAGTACTGGCTGAGATGGGGAGCACGGCTATTTTTAGGCTCTTAATACCAAGAAAAGAAAAGAAAAGAAAAGAAAAGAAAAGAAAAGAAAAGAAAAGAAAAGAAAAGAAAAGAAAAGAAAAGAAAAGAAAAGAAAAGAAAAGAAAAGAAAAGAAAAGAAAAGAAAAGAAAAGAAAAGAAAAGAAAAGAAAAGAAAAGAAAAGAAAAGAAAAGAAAAGAAAAGAAAAGAAAAGAAAAGAAAAGAAAAGAAAAGAAAAGAAAAGAAAAGAAAAGAAAAGAAAAGAAAAGAAAAGAAAAGAAAAGAAAAGAAAAGAAAAGAAAAGAAAAGAAAAGAAAAGAAAAGAAAAGAAAAGAAAAGAAAAGAAAAGAAAAGAAAAGAAAAGAAAAGAAAAGAAAAGAAAAGAAAAGAAAAGAAAAGAAAAGAAAAGAAAAGAAAAGAAAAGAAAAAAGAAGAAGAAGTATAAGCCCAGCAGTAAATAACTGGGCCCGGGTGGGACTGGGGTGAGCTGTGAGGGCACGTCTGGACCCGCTCTCCCTGGTGAACCCCCACCCAAGGCCCAGCCATGGGG
>NW_010549289.1:8065-9032 GCF_000687285.1 Phaethon lepturus | reverse complement strand
GGTCTTTTCCAACCTTAATGATACTGTGATAAATTTACCTTCTTGGCATATCTAGGGTATAATAAACCAGCAGATCCTGGGTTTATGGACCTGGGCTAGTGTGAGAGACAAAGTAAATTCCTAAAGAGATCCTAATGTGGGTTTGGGATTTTTTTTTAGGGGTTTTTTTGGTATGATATCTTCCAGGATCTGAAGTACACTAAAAGTAATTTTCCACATTATGTTCTTTCTTTCTTACTCTTGCTCTATTTTTCTCATGTTGGAGAGCAGGTGACAGCTTTTCTGATGTTTTCCTTGCCTTTAGAGGGGCACAAATTATGTTATTCTACTTACAAATAAACCCCAGGTTTAATTAAGCTAGTCCTCCAACTCACTGATGTCAGATATCTCAGCACATCTTATGATCTTTCTGTAATAGCTTATCATCCTTGGAGATAATAGATGTGAAAGGCTTTGGGTTAACTACATCTTATTTTTTTCTGCAACCTGCTCTGGTCCCAGGTCTTCATGCTGAAACCATGACAAGGCAAAGACTTGCCAACTTTAACACTTACAAGATCAAAGACTCTCAACAATGAATCTCCTTGTGCTCACAAAAAAACCCCAAACTTTTGAGCTAAGCCCAAGTCTCATCATAGTATTGCATTCTGTCTTCTTCTCTCAAAACAGATGTTAAATATTTTCCTCAGTCACTTTCTTAATACAATTCAAACAGTGCTCTCTCCATGAACCACCCTGCTTGGGGGAACTTGAAGATGATAGAAAACAACCCTCCCTGCGTAGGGCTGAAGCCTTGATCCTAATGTGTCAGTGGCATTATGTTGATTCGTACCAGCCAAGGAACTGACACAGGATACATTTAAGCTTCTTCTATTCCTCCTCCTTGTTGCTGTATACAGAGTAAGCAACATAACTTACTGTTAGGGAACTGGCAGGATGCCTAGCAGCAGCAATTATAACCAGCAAG
>NW_010549289.1:0-8034 GCF_000687285.1 Phaethon lepturus | reverse complement strand
TGACTTTTTCAACTCTTGCCTGAATAAGAAGGGATCTTGCACCTCCTAACCATATTGAATGCTCGTTGTGGTGATGTTAAATTATTCTTTAGGGTTATCAGCAGTGAATTTGGACAAAGTGAAGGATTAAGGAGGAAAATGGAAGTGTCGGGGGGTATGAAATAATTTGTGGTGATATAAATGTGAGAGAAAATATTTTTATCTACCTTGTGCTAGAGCTTCAAGATACGTAATGCTTCCTGGAATTAAGCACTGAGAAATCTTTTCTAGGCTCTTTGTATGTTATAGCCCCATGCATGGGTCTATATGTTCATCCAATAAAGAGCATGTATAAAGTAGAAGCTAGCGATCCCAGCACTGTGACCTGGGAGGTGATTTGTATAGCTCATCTCTGACACAAATGGCTAGGAATGTCTCCTTTGTCTCTTCACAGAAAAAACAGGTCTGTGAAAGTATAAATGCTCTGGAAAAACTTGAGAAGGCTTTCCGATTCTGGATTTTGTTGAACAATACAAGGCTAGTACTTCAGTGCTGATTAAATTCACCTGTATCTTCTCCCTGCTCCCCATGACAGTTTACAACTGTCAGATGAAGAGACAATCAGATTGCAGGCTTCAGTGATGGACAGATGTTTTGAGCATCTCGTCATTGATGTGATGGATTTGTACCTGTACTGATAGACATTGATGGATATCTATCCCCAGGGCGATGTATGTCCTGTCACATGTCTGGTGATCCCTTTCAGGTAGGCCTGTGCTTCATCACTGCGGACTAAGTGAGAACAGCAAACTGAAGCCATTGTGTTGACCCCAGCACAGAGGTCCCACCTCACTGGCTTCCAGCAAGGACAGGGGTAGCTGTTTCCCTGCAGAACCACTTGGAGGGACCAACCAAGCATCCTGATGTGCCTGTGCAGGGGCCACCTCCAGCAGACTGCACTGGCAGCTACCCACCGCTTCTGAGTACATGCAGCATCCCTTGCAAGTGAAGGAATAATGAAGCAGCACAAGCAAAGAAAAGGAAGAGTTTGTGGGGAGGAGTAGGGAAGAGAAGTTAATGATTGGAAGGAAAAAGTGAGGATTTTGAAGTGGTTAAAAAATTAAAATGTTTAAAAGAATTACAATGACTCTGCAAATACATGTACACACACAGTTTGAATACTGGTTCACCACTGATCAAATCCTGGAGAAGAGAGTATGGTTTCTCCTGCCTTCTGAAAGTTGCACCTCTTGAAGTCTTTTCATGTCAGTGGCTGCAGTATTTGATTCTCTTGCTGACATTGTCTTCTAGCAGCTTGCATTTAGTACTTGTTGCTACAGAGCATTCATAGTTGTTATCAACAATTGCAGGCATAAATAAAGCATGACTGATGAACTACCTGAACAGCCATACACAGCATACAGTCCTGCAGGAGGTTTTAAATGTTGGCTGACCTTTGGTTCAATCAGACATATTTGACACAACTTTTTTTTTGAGCTTTTTTTAGCTTTTTTAATTTTATTTATTAAGAAATGGCTGGCAATATGTGTAAGAAACAGCCTTTTTTTGGTTTTTTTGTAAATAAAAAATTTGCTAATGGTTCCTGGTGTTTCTCCTTACTTTCCAGTTAAATATGTTTAACCATTGATTAAATTTTCTAATCTATACCTTTTACTTACTGTTCTTTAGATATTTATAACTGAAATATTCATATACAGCCTGTTTATTTTTCTTTCCTGTTTCTAAGATTTCAAAAACTTGACCACACCCACTTGTGTGGCTTTATAGCATCAGAGGATGACAGAAGATTTTCTACTGGTCTAGCTGATAAAACAAAGGCCCTTTGAACTGGAAATAGCAGACTGTGCTGTGAACACAGCCAAATGGATGAAGTGAGTGAATTCCCTGGCACTTTTTCTGGAAGCCCTCCCTTCCATTAATTGGAGCATTGTGTTTACATTTCCATCTGTCCTCACATGAGAGCCTAATACATTCTTAATTGCATACTGAGAGAGGCCCAAGAGAAGAATAACTGGGTATAATAGCAGCTTTCAGTTTTTGAAGGGGCAAGAGTGAGTCTGGCAGACAATCTTTAGCAAGTGTCAGAAAGAATCAATGATAGTAATTATTATAATCTGGTTCATGACATCTAGGAAAACAAGGCCATTTAAAAAAATTATTTTATCAGTTTTTCTGAAAAGATACCTCTTCACTGGGGAAGAAAATCCATTTCTACATTAATCACAGATTCTATGAAGCTTCGTTTCCTCTGACACCTTCTCTTATGGGTGCTAACAAGGTAATATAGCTGAACACATGATACAGACATCAACCTTTTATTGAAGACACTCACCTGAATCTTTCCGATAATTTGTCAGAAACTTGCAGCACCCCAGTTTCTCTGAGGGGTCCCCCTCTCTGTCAAATATGACTGAAATTCCCTAGTGAGTTTCAAAATTTTGGAGGAAGATGGGAGAAGGGGTGGAAACTGTAACCAACTACTCAGTCAAGCCTCATTTAATTGGGAAAGTAGTTTTTTTGATGTTTTTCCTAATTGCTATGATAATTGGTAGTAAGATGCTTTAACACGCCTGCACATTTACTGCTATGCAGCATTTCACAACACTGCTGTAAAATGTTCTAGTACTGCCTATAATGCCAGTTAACTTGCCTTTCGTACCCTAGTTCATCTATCTAAATGGCAGGGACCGACTGCTCTGCTTTCATTTCTATGACTCTCTAACAGGTTATGGGGAAAGTCAGTGAAACAGAACTTTGTCACTTCTTGGCTCTGAAACTAACTTAACTGAGAAAAAGAGAAATTATATGAACATGTCTTCATCTCATTTCATGATGGCATGAGCAGCCTTCTCTCGTTTCACAGCCTGCTTTTCAGGCTGTGCATACTGTGTATTACACTATTGTGAGAATTGGTGTGGATGAAACAAGTCTCTACATGTTCATACATGGCATCTGAGATTACAGCACTAAGAAAAAGAGGGTAGAATGACAAAGGTTTTCTGGTCTTGGAAATTTTGTTCAGGACTCAAAGCCTGAAGTTGTTTGAGCATTTTGTAATAAGAAACCCTTTATTTCATTGTAAAACTACATTCCATAGAGAATGGTTTTATTTTAGGAACAGCCTGTCCTTTACATAACATTAAGCAGTAAGCAGTCATATTAAGTGACTTTTTCTCTTAGACAAAAATGCAAGATCCTGCTTCAGAAGGTCAGTATATATTCATTACGTGCGCTCCCTCCTTGGAGACGGTGAGCTCTTGGCGACGTGAGCTCTGAGGCTGCGTGATAAAGATTCCTCCTTTCATCTGAGAGTCTGTTGTTCAGCACAACTCTCAGTGGACCTTCAACGAAATCAATCTTTTATTTTATGCCTACAGTTCCCATCAGAAATATCTCAGTTTTTTTTCCAGTAAGAATAGAGAGGTGGAAACAAAAGCTCCTCTTGATAATTTTGCTGGCTTCATCCACTCTTCCCAAAGTCTTCCTTTTTCCTCTGAGTCTACTGCTGAGCTCACAAATAGGGACATAAGCGGGGTTAGCTTTCTCCACAAGGGTTTGAATAGCCTACCCTGTGCACAAGGGACGTCACTGTCCATCACCATTTAACCTGTCTAGTCAAAACAAAACTGGTTTGGCAAAATGACTGGTAGGCACTAATACCACTGTGAACACACACAGATGGAGGAAGAAAGCAGAGCAAGATATTCCTAAACAAACAATGTTTTACATGATAATGGTTAGGGAGATGCAGCAAAAGTCATTTAACTCTGGGCTACTTCACTCATTATGTAGGCTGGGATAACTTTTGCAAATTGCTGTTGGGGACATGGAATGGGAAGATTTGAAGTTCACAAGTGTGTTCACTTGCTCATGGGACAGGTCAAGTGGCCCAGCTTATCTAAAGTAGCTTTATTTTACTGGTTTACTATTCCATTTTTACACTGGAATAAATTTTTTTTACACTAAAGCAGATCATCTCATGCAAGACTGAAATTATCAGAGGACTTTATATTTTCTCTGCATAAACATTTTTATTAGAAGAAAACCACTGCTAGCCCGACAGCTGTATCTGCATTAGTGCTGATACTGTGCTGGTCAGACCTAAACAAGCAATGATGCTGAAGGAAAAACCTTAAATTTAAGGATTTGGAGTGAAACATTTTGTCCAAAGAATGAGCTCTGAATGATCTATTCCAGTTAAGACAATTTTTTAATAAAGAAATTACTATCATGAGTCATTTTAGGTGGAAAGAGAAGGCATAGGATATTTCCTGCTGTAAGGTATATGTAGTCTGAGACCATGACCTAAAGCTCATAAAAACCAAAAGCAAAAGCTGTATCACTTCTCCAAGGGAACAAGACTGGCGCACAAGCAGAGGAGGAAACAACTTTCCTTGAACAATCTATTTAATGAAAAAAACATAGCTTGAGGATGACTAAATCTGTACAGCACTTGATGAATCATTTTTATCAACATAAGAAAATAGAAATAATAATTTCAGAAAAGTAAAAATGAACCAACTCCCCCTTCCATTCCCTACCCTCCTTTTTCACCCTGGAAATAGCCCTCCTAATTTTAGGAACAGGATAGCCATTTTATTATTTTAAATATCTTAATTTGTGATGTCATTTTGACTTCAGCTGTCTGGACAGTTATGTTTATGTTGTATGTTTATTGTATCGATGGAGGTGAGCTTTCTCTATTAGCTTGATGCAAAGTCAATTTTGGCTTTTTTCCCCCTTGTTTTGAAATAAAAATCAATCATTTTCCTGGGTCTAGGAAAAAGACCAAGAAAAAACACCAAAAGGCTCAGAGGAGGAAACCATTATTTTTTTAATGAAAATGTTTGCAATTACATTCAGGTCATGGACAACTGATTTCTAGGCTACAAAACAAACAAACAAACAAACAACAAAACCAAGACAAAAACAAAGAAGAAGGAAAGAAAGAAATTATACTCTCAAAGATCTAAAGTTAAGTTTGGAAGGAGCAAATCCTAATGTATGGATACCTAGGACATGTTTTAGCAAATCTTGAAATTCAATTTGACTGTCAGTTACTGCTGTAGTGCAGTAAAACAACTGTGAATGCCTGACAAAAGTTTAAAGACTTTTGCAGACTAAAGCAGAATTTTTAGGATTTGTTGAACCAGAAAGAGACATCAAAAAATCTCCAGCTTTTAGGTGCTTGGTCAAATACTGAAAATGAGGGGGGAGATTAATGAACAGCAAAGATTATTGAAGATAATAAGCACAGGAAATCTGTTCTGCCATCTCTTAGCTCACACAAGATTTTTGGATCCCTTTTACTCACTGAACACGTGTGTACACAATCCAAATAGTCTCACGGTGAGACTTATTTTAAAGAACCCTGTATGAAATTGAACTTGAACAGAAAAATAATGTAGTTCATTAAAGAACTCATCTGCGTACCAGTCTTGTTATTAAGTAAACCATTCAGTTTAATTTTTTTAATTTACAATGCTATTTTGGGATAATCAGAAAACTGAGTATTGCATACCACACTGCCATGTGTACACTTTAAGATAATTAGATGTTCAATATCTGAGACTCCCACAAAGAAGAGTAGCTGTGAGCCTTAGTCTGTTTTGAAACTCAAAAACATGTGATTACATTTTCACTACTTTTTCTAACCACTTGACTTTCCCTCTCTCTTTGCCTTTCTCCACCCCAGTTCAATTTTGGAGATGTGTTCCCATTTATGCTGTTGTTTGAATGTACCATTTATGAAAAAGATGCAAGCACGCTTGGAATATCTGCCAGGCCCTTTTGTGCTGGGTCAGAGAGCAGGGGACTGAGTTGTAGTGACTCTTTGTATTCTGCTTGATGATGTCATCTTGGTGTAAATTTTTGTCTAAAGATTTTAAATGTATAGTAAGGCTGTTTAAATCAAAACACTGTCTTTACAAGAAGAAAATAAGTGGCATGACAAAATTAAAATAAGAAAATGAAACAACATTCATTTTCAAGAGACATCTGATTTAGGAGGTTGTACATCACAGTAAACTATACTTACAAAATCCTGCAGTTCTGCTGAAGTCAGTATAGTGATTGATTTGCATTAGACGGAGATCTGAACCGCATATGTAACATTTCATTGTCTAATACTATAAGAAACAGTTTTGATTTTCCTTTTGTGGGGTGTTTTTAGATTTCACCTTGCTCTCCAAACTGCCCTGGGACATGAATCCAGCAAGAGACACTTCGATTGCCTTAGATCCACTACTCCTCCACCGATTTTAAAGTCACTACCCAGAGCTGCAGGGGAGAGTAACTGAAGAAAAGGGTGGGCTTTCCTGAATGCACACACCTTCCCACTGCTCGCGCCCCTCGTCACGGCTGCCGCCGCAGCTCCCTGCAGCGGTGGGACCGCTGTATGCCTCTTCTTCCTTGTCAGACCCTTTTTGCCTGAAGCAGGCAAATCAAGCCGTGACGTAAAAGGTGATGCAAAGCACAAAATAGGTCAGGCTAAAAATATGAAGAGAAAATTGTGCTCTGCCAAGCTGTTTACACGGGAAACACCCCGTCCAGAAGACAAAATCCACCCCTCAGTGTCTGCACTGGCAAGAGCGTATCAGTCAAACTGGGAAGCAGATTTTGCCTGGGCTGGACATGTCTGGCAGTGTCTGGTATCCAAATGGAGATGGGGCATGGTCACCTGTCCTCCCTCTCTGCTCCCAGTTCGGAGGGCGTGCAGGAGACTGATGGAGGGTTTGAAGCACTGGTTAGTTGCTTTCATGACAGCCCCATCCAACTTGACTGCCAGGGGCTTTGAGCTTTGAGGGCATCGCAGAAGATTTTGCAAACTTAGTGTGGTTCTGACTTGCAAGTAAGGAATCTGGAGTGCCGCGTTTACCAAGGGGCATACCTCCTCTGTCACCACAAACCTGATGTTTTGCTTTATGTCCCTTGTTTTTCTGTCCCGGCCTTTAATTTCATTACATCATAACTGAATTTCCTGTTGTGTTATCCAGAAAGTTTTATTTTATTAGGAAGACAATAGTTTTGCAACACGAAAACCTTAAGGAACCATTTAACTACTTTCAATTGTGAGTTGCTTGAAACTGATTGCAAATGTTCCTTACCCAAAGCGTTCTACCCTGAATCAGTTCAGCACCAAGCTGTATTTTACTGTCATGAGGTAATGCCTTCATGAAAGCTACGGTCAGGTAGTGTCACGAATGAGCGGTTTAGGCCGTTTAAAGAATAGCCGCCAAAGATATT
Organism: Phaethon lepturus; assembly: GCF_000687285.1. Lineage (NCBI taxonomy): Eukaryota > Metazoa > Chordata > Aves > Phaethontiformes > Phaethontidae > Phaethon > Phaethon lepturus. The sequence goes on along the minus strand of NW_010549289.1, from coordinate 789 downwards.
AGGAAGCAAATCATTTTGATATAAATTTGTAAAAAGTGTGACCTAACAGAATTTGATGGCAGGGTCCACTCTATTAATTATTCAATATGGAAAAAGGATACAAAAGAGAGATCAAATTAGAATTGTGTTAGAATGATTTACACATGGATTGGGAGAAATGATTTACACATAGTCAGGGAAGTTGAGTCAGAATCGAGTTGATGTGATTTATCACTTGTGATTAACACTATTAAGGTAAATCACAAGTTATATAATTTTCTAACAAAGCTTAACAACACAATGTAGTTAATGACTTAACAAGGTTCCCAAATTACACACACACACAGAGATATAGGCATAGATATAGAGATATATAAAGTGATATAAAGAAATATATATATGTATATACACACACACAAACACATATCTATATGTAAAGGTACCCGTTAAAAATTCCCCTTGAGTTCAGTGTAACACTCATATCAAATGCTTTTGCATTTCTCAGTGGGTGAGGCTTGAGCCTCAAGTCTTAAGGGTTTCAGCCCAGGTCCCGTGCTGATCTTTGGCAACAGTCCTCCAAACTTATCATGAACTTAAGAGCTCATAAGCTCTGAGAGGCATCCCACTCATGGCGAGATGCTGATTGCAGCTCGCTACGGTCCAGGAGAGCTCAGAGTTCCACTGGGAACTGCTATTTATAGGGTTGGGGGATGATTGATTTTAGGCATCTGTAAATTTCATCCTTGTCATGATTACTTGCTGGTAATTCTCGAAATTCTAGTGATGTTGACACTGATCCACCTGTGTCAT
>NW_010549288.1:361-827 GCF_000687285.1 Phaethon lepturus | reverse complement strand
ACCCCTCTGCCCCACCACCCCAGTGCTTTACCCCATTTGTACTTCCAGCAGGCCAATCCGGTGATGGTGGCGATGACAGCCAGGACGGCGACAGGAAGAGCCACCGCCAGCACGATGAACAGGTCGGACTCCGGCTCTGGGGGAAGAGCAGGGCCATGAGGAGCGGAAGGGGAACGACCCCAGCCCACCGCTCCAGACGCCCAAGGCCTCTGGGCTCACCCCACGCAAAGAGGCCGGGCTCGAGCAGGCTGGCGTGCTCCACGCGGCACCGGTACTTGTCCTTCTCCTCCGGGCGGGCCTCAATGGAGGCCCAGGTGTAGTAGGTGCCGTCGCTGTTGGGTGTGACACCGCCCCGCTCGGTCTCCTGGTCCCTGACCTCGCTGTCCTTCAGCCAGCTGACGGTGATGGGCCGCGGGTAGAAGCCGTAAGCACGACAGTACAAGGTCAGGATCCCGTCGGCCCCTTT
>NW_010549288.1:0-241 GCF_000687285.1 Phaethon lepturus | reverse complement strand
CCTCCCCCGACACTCGGACCGCGGGGGGCTCTGGGGAGGGGGTGGCGGTGAGGGCCGGCACGCACACCCACGCTGCCCCGTCCCCAGGCTCCCCATCCCGCCCTCACCTTTCCTCTCCAGCACGGCCTGCCCGTAGCTCACGTATTTCTTCAGCCACGTGATGCAGATGTTCTCCAGGTACTGCTTCCACCCCTCAGCGACAGTCCCGTCCGCCTCCCACTTCCTCTTGGTGATTTCTGCT
>NW_010549287.1:22295-30807 GCF_000687285.1 Phaethon lepturus | reverse complement strand
CTCCAGGCGCTGCCGCCTCCTCTGCCGGGGGGCTCCCGCCCAAGCACCCCACCAAGAAGGTGGGGAGCCGGGAGAAAGCTTTAGGGCCCTCTCCAGGAGCTTTTTGACCGCCGCACCCTCATGGGCCCCGTTACCCGCCTCCCCTCCCCCACTCACCTCACGATTGCCGCCCCTCAGGCTGGCGCGCCTCACCTCGGCGATCCCGCCTTTCCGCACTCCCTGACCCTCCACAGCACCCCTCGCCTCCCTCCATGCTGTGTGGGCGCCTTCCGCAAGCCCCGCCGCCGCCGTGAGGTGAGGGAAGAGGAGCACGGATGGAGGTGACATGAGAACGCTGCGGCACCGCCCCAGACAGCCCCCCCTTAAGGAGAGCAGGTGGGGCAGCGATGGGGGGGTGGGGAATGTGTAGTGTGGGTCAGTCAGGGAAAAATCAGTGCATGTGGGGTCTAATCCTCCTCAGCTTGGTGGGAGAGAAAGTCCTGACCTGCTAAAACTTCTGTGCTTCCCACTTAAGAATGACAGTTCTCCCCGTGGGGTGTCAGGAGGCCGGCTGTGGTGTTGCACGGAGAAACGCGGCTCATCTTGCTTCAGTGGGCATAAACCAGGGCTAAAATCTGCCTGTGTTTAGACTTCTTAGACATCTCCTGTGGAGAAGCTGTTCCAAAACAGTCAAAAGTCTCTTTCGCTATTTATTGGTTTTGAGACTTAGCCTTTTACGTTCCTAATTTAGGGGGTTTTCCATGAACATGAGGACAGCCTATGTGCAGGGTCCCTATCTCCACGCGAGGTGATGGTAGTTCAGATGTTTGTAGTGCATGTGTAAACTTTCCCCAAAACAAAGCCATAATTCCTCTTTTACTACTACTTTTTTTCATACATCCCTAAAGAGTTGAAATGCACTGACAGTTAAGAAGAAAACAAACTGATAGAGATTTTTAAAATAATTTCCTCGTTACAGACCTCCTTGATCATGCTTTTTAATAAGGTTCCTACATTTTCAGTTGATTCTCCACAGAAAATCCAGGGAATGGGAAGCTAACCTTATTCCAACAGGTTCCAAGGCAATATTTTTATGCAGATGTGTCAAAAAAATGGTGCAAATTCTTTTCAACTTTCAACAACTTAAAGTTAACAAAACAGTCTTGAAATGTATGCTGTGGAAAGAAAAAAATGTACATTAGTTGCATGTGTTAACACAAGTTCTAAATGAATTTTTGTCATTTTTTTAAAACTGTCAGATTCTTATTTCTCACCAGCGCAGTTTCATTAAATTATGGGTTTAAAACCAGAGTGTGGACCAAATACGATTTACAGGCCTTGCAGGATTTAAGATACATTATTATGACAATTGTAAGGTTATCTTTTCGCATTGACATGTATATTATCCGTAGACAGATAGTCTTGTAATTAAATTAGTCATAGGTCCCTTCTGTTTATTGTAAAAAATATGATTCTTGGAAATAAAGTCAACCACTTGTATTCCATACCAATGCTATTATAAAATGGCTTGTAAATGGTACACTGTGTTAGTCCAAATAGACACTTTCAAAGGTGGGGTACATTTCTTACTCACTAGGAAGGCTTTATTTTTGCATTAAAGGATCTCAACACAGCTGATTTATCTTATTATTAGAAAAAAGGCTCAAAAATACTTAAATTATTTGGATTTTTCTTATGAGAGTCCAGATGGATGAAATTTTGCCCTTATGTATGCATGTGGAATGCCTATAAATCTGAAAGGAGAATTTGTCATTACAAGATATTTTTAAGGAACGGTTTATATATAGTCATAATTACTAGAATGACAAATTAGCTAGTGAATCTTCCATTAATCTTATAAAGTTATTCTCAAGCCTAAGTTATTCCCATATATATTCTAACCAAGGCTCATCATAATAATTTTGTAAGATACTGTTTTTACCATTACTGTAAGGTTTTGTCTTACTACTCTAAGGATGCTGTTATTGATTTTATTAATACATAGAAATTCCATCTAACATCTTAAACCAATTGTCCTAGGTACCAAATATATGCATAAAAAGATGCTCTTCATTTGAGTGCTTTACATGACGTCATCATATATAAAAGTCGAACAGAGGATGATTGGAAATAGAACAATCCATAGGCAAACAACTGGCCTCTGAAACAGTGAAAATATAAATTCTTAGCAGAATCCAAAAGCATATGCAGGTAAGTGGTGTCTCAGTCCACTGCTGTAATAAACACTGCTGTTAAATATAAAAAATATGCCTAAAGTCTCAAAATAATGTTTCCCTATCAAGTCTTTTATTTCAGAAGCAGAACGACTACTGCAAAGGCAGTTGCTTACCTTTTTAAAAATATGTATTCTTTCCTCAGGCTCAGTACAGTTTTTATTACTTATTTGTATAGAGTAAAAATATGACAAATTCTGCATGCATGTATCATCAGTGTCTGTATGTCATCGATGTGATTAGGGCAAGATTCAAATAGACCAGCAACATGCCATCAATTCAGGGGTTTTCTTCTGTATTTTTACTTGCTACTATCTTGATATGTGACCTTGGGCAATTTCTTGAATTTGCCTGTGAATCATTCTTTTATCTGTGAGATCTGGGATAGCCATACTTGAAGAAGTGCACTTATTAGTGATAATATTTTGTGAATTTATTTATCTGTAACAAATGAACAAGTAGATAACACATTTGAATATAGGCATCCGATCATTATCCATTATAACAGTATTTTCTCCTGCTTCATTCTAAGTGGCATATACTTGGCATTCTATATAGCTTAAAATGAAGTTTAAAAACTAAGCAGTATTTTTTGTCAAATATCATAGCAAACATCCTAAAATCATCAAAGATCCTGTGTGAAAGTCTTTTAGAGAGTAAGCTGATTTTTCTAATTGGTCAAATAGTGTGTGCAGAGGTAAAGCTGCAAGCAATTACGGTTCAGGAGACCAAAGACAAAGAATGAACAGCTTTCCACAGAATTCATGATAAAGAGCACTGTATCCCTGAAAAGCTTTATGTTTTCTTCATGAAAAAAGATTGCAGTGCCTAATTATAAGAGTTCAATGAGACTGGGGTCTGGTACCTCTGAGAAAACTATTCAAAAACTATTTTGGTGTGGTTTCCATGTGCAGCAGGTGTTCATCACCACAGTAAGCTCAGAAAACAACATCTCTTGCCATTCCCACACTACGTGTTTGCACTAAGAGTTTTGGGTTTAGTGAGTGCTTTCAAGTCACTTCCAACAAGAGATTGTGTGTGCATGTTACATACAGTTACCCTGTAACTTTTTTCCCACATCTTTTCTTTACGCAAAGTTGAGCAAAACACGATCTATTAGGCTGATGCTTTCAGCAGAGTTAAAAATATTGATATGCATTAGCTGCAATAATCACATTTTTTAAATCCCTAAAGACTTAGAAGATCCATTAACCTTAAGCAGTCCAACACATCTGATTGTGCTTGCCAACTGCCCTTTTCCAAATAAAGATATATCAAGTTGCATTAATAGCATCAGTAATTAAATACTAGCGTGAATGCAGAAACAAACCCTAAGATCCAAACACTGCAAATTTGAGCCACTGATTTAGTTCCAGATCTTGCAGCAGGCTGAAGTGAACCAGCCAAACCATGAGAGTGGAACTCAGCATGTGAGTGCAAAGACAAAGTTTGAATTTTACACCCCCCCCCGCTTTTTTTTGCCATGTGAAATATGTGAAGTTCCCAGTGGGAAAAAAACCTCAGGATTGAATAAACTAATCAGAAACATACCTTAGAGCCTTAGTCATAAAGAAGTTGCTTTGTTATAAAGACAAAGCAGATTTGTGGGAATGTTGCCACTTTTTATAAACTGTCGAAAGCTGGGGGTTGTTTTATTTTGGTTATGTGCCAGTCATGACTCAGGAACTGTTATGAAAATGAATGTGCTATTTCAAATGTTGCAAGACTTAGCCTAGATTTAGCTAGTGTAGCATATTTACCTAAACAAACAAATCAATCTCAGAAGCTGCAGAACTGAAACTAGTTGGAGTGTCACTTAGGAGCTGACACTACTGAGAAAATTAAAACATGGATGGACAGTGCTAACCACTGCAAATGCCAGCAGACGGTAAGTGAAATGTTATGTACCTACCCCACAGGGCTATGTCTTCTGTTGGCAAACAACTGTATCTGTTAGGGGAAGGGGAAAAAAAGAAAAGCAATAACAGCAAAAGGTACATCAAGTACATAAGGAAACAGCTGTCTAAACTTCAGAAGATAAGACAATTGTCTGTTTGACTGCAAGATTAGTCTTTCTGCTTAAAGACAGCTATGAAAACTGAATTTTTGCTTGTTCTTTGGTATCTGTGGTAATTGGTTACTGCAATCTCACGTTTCCTATCCTCCTACTCAGAACACATTAAGGGAAATGGATTATAACTCCAGTGCTAACAGGGAAGTGTTCAGCAATAACAATCTGTAGCTTCTAGAGCACTTTTCTGTTCCAAAGGGCTTTGCAAACATTGATTAATTAATCTGTTCTGTGTTCATTTCTGGGGAAGCATGCAATCCTTCCACTAAACAGTTGAGCTTTGTTATGGCTTTTAAAGCCTGAACTGTGCTGTGGGGTCGGGTGAGTGAGCACATGCAGAAGGGCAATATTGGAGTGGTAGCTGCTGAAGGCATGTTGTTTGTGTAGCTACAAGGAACATGTTTAACAGTGGCTGTAAATCTTTTCCTTTCTTGAGGTGCCAGATGATACACAGAGGTAAAAAAAGCCTCATTATCTCTTTACAGAAGTTAGGTTTCCTCTTTGATGTGTTACACATAAAGGCAAGTTACTGTGTTGACACAAGGATCACAGTCATCAAGTTCCTTCTGCTACCCACACATGGTCACACATTACTTCTCTCTTCTGGCTTTCCACATGTGCAAAACCAAAACTTAAGATTATTGGTTTCTACGTTTAACCTAAGATGGATTTAATTTTAGTCACAATCCCTTTGTAATGTGGAGTTTTTCTTTTCAGTCCAATTCATCAAGATACACCTGTCTGGATGTATTCACTTGCACTGACTGCCTTCACTTTAGGTAAGAATGGGACTCTTTGGCTTTGTACCTTGTACAGCTTTTGGCTAAGAACACTGATCCTGCCTTTGTCAGCTGGTAGCCTGAGTGATCTGAATGATACCTATCCAAAAATTACCTTTTGAGAACCTGTTTACAACAGCTACTGGCAACTAAACCGAATTTCTTAATGTGGAATGCACAGTACACTCATTATGTACTTAAAGCATATGCAGTTATAATGGATCCCTGCCAATGATACGGTCTGAGCAATTGCATATATTGCATGTCTGCTTTGATACAATAGTGAATCTGGCACTAGATGTTACAGAGCAGATTTTTTCAGGGTTTGGGTGGAAGACAGAGCCTGAGACACCTAAGCTAGACTATAGAAGACTTTTTTTTTCCTATCTCCAATATGTTGAGCAAAAACATCTTAAGGAGGAAGAATACATGAAGTCATTTCAGTGGGGAAAAAGAGACAGAGGGAGAAAGAACTTTATATAGTTTAGAAGCCTCTGCCAAGTTGCTTGCTGTAGAAGCTTCTGCAGACATTTTGTAAGCAAGGATTCCTTGGACTCTAGTAGGGAACTGAACATTTTTTAAAAGATGTACAGCTTTACACTGCAGGACAGGGTTCACATTATTTACTGAGAAATGGCTGGCTGCCTGCCAAGCTGAAAAACACTCCCTTGCTAGCATTTCAGCTGAAGAAATAACGAGGTAAAATAAATACCTCAATATTACTCTATTATAGTGTTTAGACTCTACCCTTCAGATGGAAAAATGAAATTTATTACAACAATAAATGGCCCCCTAAAGATCTGAAAACTGCCAGGGCTCTCTGTCTCTTCCTCTCTAATGAAGCTTTGCAATTTCACCAAAGTCAGAAAGTTGTGATTGTACCAATAGATCATGCCTGTGCATACATATGCATTGTGTATAGAGGAGTGACATGCTTTAATTTTATTTTTAATGGGAAAGATCAAATAATTCCATAAAATATGCTACAGGTCTCATGATTGATGATTTCATTTTGAACAAGGCAAATTAAAAATGAGACTGAGTACAGGGGAACTGTGAAATTACTCACTGTTGCATATACAGATTTATGCATAGATCTAGTACTTACATTTGGTATGGGTTGAATGTGCGTGTGGCATCTTTTCCGGTTACAAGTTCATGGATCTTTCCTATTATGTGTATATTTCTAAAGTAATACCAATAAACAAAAATGCAATTTCTGCATTCCTAAAAAATGCTTGAGGGATTTGAACACGGTTATCACTGGGTTTTTTTTTCTTATGGTATCTGTAAGTTGTATTCACAAATACAATGCTACTGCATGTACCTTTGTATGTTAGCCAGTGGACCTGTAATTTGCAGATGAAGAACAGAAAGGTACGTGCTTTTTAAGACTTTGTCAGCTCTGAGTTTCACTCTTCACCAGCAGCAAGCACTGCTCTACTGCTGTCTTCGATCACACAGCTTAATTAGCAAGCTGTATTTAAACATTTTCTTCATGCTTCCTGTTTAAGATCTAAGATATAATGAAGTAAACAGTATAGCTATAGGCTAGGCCAAACAAGCATAGGTTCGTAGGTATTAAGAGGGAACTGTTGTGACCGCTTAACTTGATCATCTGGCATCTAGGTTTTCTGGTTGTACAGCAAATCTTTCAAGCTTCACTGGTTACCACTGTCTCTACTGTGATAACTGTTCAATACCACGGATATTGTTAGGCAGTATCTTCCTTACATATGCCATGTGTGTTTCCATGTATTGAGCCTTAAAATCAAACACTCCCTGACCTTTGGGACATGCAGTTTGAACCACAGTCACACCTGAGTTTAGCTGCTAGCCTTTACTACTTAAAAATCTCTACCAGAACTGCCATTTTCCTTTTTTGTCATAATATCTGGACTCAACCAGACCTGCATGTGTGAGATACATCTCAGTATGTATGAAACCATATTTGGAATCTCCAGGATCTCAAGGGTAGTTGACTTGAAGGTATTTGCTTATGCTAGGGAACAGAGAATACATGCAAAAGCAGGATTTCTTTTGGATTTTACTTTTAAATATATGCACTAAATGTATACTTATATATACGGTCTTTATGTTGTAGATTTGTATATAGGTGACAGTTTTCCTGGGACAATGTTTGTCTGTATAAACACATCTTTTATTGAAGGATGGGCAAGTGTTGGGCTGAAGTCAAACAGCTTTAAATGTAAGTTGGATCGCCAAGCATAACACAGGTATTTGGCATGAATGAGACATCACAATAACACACTCTTTTTTGCACATACCCTTTCTTTAGGTAGAAAGCAAGTGCACAGTCCCATGCTGTGCTCTTCTTGCTGCTTGGCATGTTGATACAAAGCATCAGAAATAATAAATTATTTCAATGGTTTTCTTGTTATATAGAGAAATTCTGATTAAAAACTTTCTGCTCCCATGACAGTAACATCACATGCTGCAACTCCTAATTGTATGAATCCTCAGGTTTTGCCTTTTAATTTTGTATTGGCAGAGTAGAGAAAACTGAATGTGTATATGAAGGGGAAAGGGACTGAGCTGTGCAGCTTCTAGGAAGCAGGAGCAGTAAATGAGAATCCCACCCAGAGGTTGTCATTATATGGTTCTTATGAAAGAAATTACGTTGTGGGATAAATGCCCAGGTCATTTGTTTTTTAACCCATTCCTCACTCAGATGAAACCCTACCAAAGTATGTTGAAGTTTCACAGAGTGAAAAAACATGTTTCGGTTTTTGCAAAAGGATCAAAGTTTTGTCTGGAAAATCCATTAAACAGATTTTACCAGATAGGATCCTTTTTCGAATATATGATGCCATACAGTATACCAAATAGTATTCTGATATCCCCAAAGTTATGTAGCAGAAGTTAGTTTAATATGCCTAGCACAGCAGCTGGAAGGATCATGACCTTTACAGGCAGAATGTAAACTTAAACATTTATAATTATTTGTAATAATATTTACTTCTATTCTGTGATGTTATAACTAAAAATAACTGCAGAAAATATAAAATTGTCGTGTGCTGTTTGCAACCTAAATCTGTATGGGAACTGAGCCCTCCGAAGGCAAGAGCTTTGAAACCCACACATCCCTGTTTCTCGCTAAAATACATAAATCCTTGTGTTTTGGCTACTGAATCATAGCAGACAATGAGCAAATGCAGTGCAAAGGGATCGTAAAGAGTAACATAATCTAAAGCAGTAAGGATTTAGAAAGAAAATTCAAATTAATGCCTGCTGTTGGGTGGGTAGATTAATTTCTGGGTTTGATTTTTCTGAGTTGTGACATGTTTGTGATGCTTTCTTGAAATTTTTTTAGCATAAACAGTGAATCATAATATTTCCTAAATGAAACATTTTCATTTGTGACAGATAATTTTGCAGGAAAATTGCATGTAGGAAAACATCATTAAAAATAAAATCCCCAGTCCGTT
>NW_010549287.1:14141-22264 GCF_000687285.1 Phaethon lepturus | reverse complement strand
GCTGAGAGCTAGTTATCATTTGAACTCTCATTCCACTGCCTGAGCACAGCGGTTATATGTTTATTTAACCTATTTCTTAACAAAATGCATGAGAGAAGTGAATGTGAAAGAGAGTTGCTTATAAATTGCATTCTTTTTAGTTGCATCTGTTGTGTTTTCCACTTTGTGACTGCAACAGGCAAAAATTACTGCGGACAAAAAAGGATAGGCACATATGAATAAATCACCTATTCCATACTTCCTTCTGTTTGATTGTAAAACTCAAAAGTCAGCTCTCCATTTTTATCAACTGCTGTTAAAGTGAGGCTGCAGTGGGGAATTCTAAGAACTGTGGTCAGCCGACCTAGTTGTAGAACCGGAAAGCATGGATTATGTCTCGTTGCATATGCATTTTTAGATTACTCCCTTTTATTGTTGGAAGAATGAATCTAAAAGTCAGTCCCTCTTTTTTTTTGTGCAACACATGGTATGCCCTTTTAATGTTGGGTAATACAGAGTAATACATTTGAAGCATAATCTAAAAGCTTTGACAGATGACATTTCAGATTTTCTGGAAAAGAGAAACACAGATATCAGTACTGACTGTTGGTTTTAAGTCCACTTCACCCTAGAGTTCATATATGTCTCATCTTCCAGTTACTCTGTTATTTGCAGCTTTATGATTATGTATTTATCTGAATATAGTCTTTTGATAGTAACAAAAGGCTCAGTTTAACTAACTGCCAGAAATCTCTTAAGGGCTTTTCCTCAATTTTGCCATGACATTTAATACTTGGACAATCCAAGACAAGCTCTATTTGTTTAATTTCCATCTTGGTTATTCCTTATAATAAAGTCATGTTCTTTGTATCTCAGATTTAAAGGAGAAATCCCAGTTGTACTAAAGACAACTGGGATCTTCTGCTGGAGAACTTGTGTATGTTCTTCTATTTTACAAGAATAAAATTCTGTGTAGGACTTTCATTTCTTCCTCTTGCCTTCCCAAGTTTTTGTTTATCCCCAGTATGCAACAGGATCCTTTTGTGTTTCAGAAATTTATGCTGCTGTATAAATAATAAAAACATAGGCTAACATCATAATCAGAGATATCCACATGTGTTTTATTTGTTACCTGTGAATATCAGGTAAATCATCAGACTCCTTTAAGTCTTCCCTGCAGACATCACTTTCTGATGCTTTAAAAGAGTTTAGGCACATTTTCTTCTGAAGTAGGGATGATCTGATTAGCAATGGATTTATCTGGACACCGCATGTTCCATTTTGCTCATTCATTCTAACTTTCATAGGCACCTGTTGATTTGAGAGACAGTGAAAAAGCATAGAATACAAAACTCAGGATGAAAAGAATGGCATGGGAGGACAAAAGAAGAGCAAAATATGAATGAGAGGAACAAAAAATAAGGAAGTCTATTAAAAGAAGTAGAATCTTTCAATTTGCTTATTCCTTTCCTACCATTGCCTACATTTATGCAAGGTCACTGCAAACTGTGAATGAAGAGCTAAATGATAACATTTCTGCTTACATTGAATTGGTAGTAGAAAATTAAGCTCCAGATAAATTGCTGAATATGGGACTCAAATCTTTTACCAGCCTGTTTTTTGGCAAGGGTCTTCTATGTGTACTAACTGCCATAAAACTTGACTTTAGTAAGAAAAAAAACCTGTTAAGCCATATCCTGGACTGTGTGCTGGCTCCTTTGCACTAAAAGGATCTATAAAGCTTTCCTGAGTTGGCAGCTGAGATTTCTCCTGCAAGCGGGAATCCCTGGTTGAGGTAGAACTGGCTTAGAGCCGCTTTGGCTTCCATCTGTGCCAACTAGTATTAAGAAAGAGATTTGGGATATTGTCCTTTAAAATTGAACCTCCCATAGAAACACAGAGACTTGCACTATTTCTTTTAACTAGGTCTGAATCTGCAATGGCTCATCTTCTCCCTGTGCATATATCCTAAGCATGTATTTATATGCTATGCATATAAAAGAACTCTTTCAGCAGAGTTGTGATTTTGCAGCATTTAGTGGGTTAAATTTCTTTAGAGTATTTATCTTTTCTTTTTGTGAAGAGTTGTTTCTCCCTTTCTGTGAATGTTTGACTATTGCTAAGAAGAAACTGGGTACATTTACTTTGAGAAAACTTATTCTGATTCCAGGTAGAAACTTGTTTACAGTTCCTTTTCCAAGACCTATCCATCTTAATATTTTATTCCTAATAACTGTAGTCTATTACAAAGTGTTAATTCAGACACAATGAAGAGTAAGTAGGTTTGGTTTGGCTTTTTTTTTAAGTAGAGTTTTCATGACAAATTCAAATTCCTTTATTTTGAACCTATAACATGGTATCTGAGCCCACAAAGATACAAAATAATAATCTTAACATCTTTAGGTTAGGTATATGAACCAGAAGCACATAAAACTGACAAAAACCAAAGCGCTTTGTTTGAAAAATATAAGTACTAAAGCTTTCACTTGTATTATTAATATCTTATATAAGGAGCTGAAAGCACATTAGAGTTTATGAGTTTACTACTATATATGTAAAGGGAGTCATTGTTACAACAGAAAACGTGTAAAACATTGCAGCAACCAGTTACATAATAGTATGTAATTTATCCTTTATAATTTCTTCCTATTTTGGCATAAAGAACTTAATAGTCTGTTGTCTTGCAATACATGTGGTTTTGTTTTAAAGCTTCTTTGATATTTTCAATCTGACAAACATTGAGCAGTTTTATTTTACCAGAGGCAGTTGACCTGAGTATGTGCAGGCAAACTGTTACATGACTGTTAAATCACTGCAGGTTACAAGTTTGTGTATGTTTATCACTGAGATTCAGAAGACATTTTTGAGGTGATGTTTTAAAGTACCAGCTTTTGTGAAAGATGTCTCCTTCGTAAGTTTAAACCTGTGTCCCTCCAGCAAGGAAATAGCAATGAAGAGAATTCCCAACTTTAGATGACTCACAAATAAGAGCTTTCTAAACCAGTTTTCTAAACTACGTTTATTTACTAGACTAATACATTCCTCAATGAAAAAACATTTTAAATAGCCTCCGGGTTTCACTCACCATCCTGGTGAAGAGCCACTTCACCTCCATGGGGCTGTTCAGTAGTGACTCTGCATCAATGTGTTAGAATCACACTGAGAATTTTCCTGATGGTACAGCATTGGCACTGTAGTCACACTAGAGATAAATTTGGTCAGTACAGGTATGGCAGAGATAAATTTCAGTTCACATAATTTAACTTGGAATTACCAGCTTTTTCTTTCAGAGTTGAGCCCATGGCATTGCTGTACTCTATCCTAGTTTGTAGGTTAGTGGTTTACCACTAATCTTTCAGTATCCCCAGCTGAGCTGTTTAATTACACTTCATGCTCCCCAGTGGCCAGTCTGGCCAGACTGTTGAGAATGGGCTCGGATATTAGTGTCTTCTGTTCTATAAATATATTATGATGTTATTACATTGTAACATGGATAAACTAATTTGTTCTGTAGATATATGTGCTGTGAAAGTTGTGGCATGTTATACCATGAGATGTTTGGGCCAGATCCTCAGCTCCTGAATGCTCATGTAGCTCCATCATACAACATACCTTTTCCTGATCTATGTTGTATTTTTTTTCTATTCCACCTTAAATTCAGACACTGGTAATGTTACTGCTTTTTGTTTGGCCTTTGATGTATTCCAGTAACAGGGGTGAAAAATTTCTTCACTTCTTACCAATCCCTGAGGCATTTTATCCTTAATGACATGTTAAGTGAAACCTGAAGTACCGAGGACCAAATCTATGTGTTGTGGAAGATAAACATCTTTTAGAGATATCAGTCTAGAATAATTTTGTAGCAAAGCCGTAGTGCAGGAAAAAGGAGTGCTCCTGTATAGAAATATTCATTTAAAACAGCAAGATATTTTGGATCTCTTGTACATAGTATTTTAGAACTTTGATAATTCTTTCCAAGTACAGGAACAAACATATTCTGCCATTAACCTAGACAATACTTTATGCAGAGAAGTCCTTGTAACGCTAGCTAATATGGCCCATTTCCAGCTACTTAATGGAAGGCTTCTTAGTGTTCACTATAGGTTTGTTTGTAGTTTATCTTTATTGGTTTTTGTAACGGTCCAAATTTTAAAAATCAGTACGTATTAATTGTGGGCATAGATAAACTTCTTCTAATTAACCAGTCAAAACCTGTAGAAACCTGTAGGGGGGCAATGGTAAATTTATTCTTTATGCTTTTTTCCATCTTTCTCATAAAGACATGACCTACTCTTTAATATCTCCTGCCAGTCTTTTGAATTAAAGATGTCTTTGTAGTTTTAAGGTGATTTTAAATGTCCCAATCCATTACAATATATATCACTAACAGTCCAGCCAAATAGTCCTCTTTATGATTAAAATAGTTTAAAACGTTGTCTAATGGACCCAGAAGGGTAACTTCACTGTACATTTCATCTTTGTCAATTTTTTATATTCTGTGTATTATTCTTCACAATTACACAGCCAGAACCCTGTTATATTCTCTTTGCAGAACAGTTTGATTGAGAAGAAATGAAAATGAAAGGGAGAGATTGAATTTTTGGACTAATATTAGCTATAGATAATCTGTGTTGGATTAAAAAAAAATCCCAATATGTGGGTCAAGAGGTTGTGAATGAGATATGGAATTGTTCATATGAGGCTGTAGGATCAAATCAGTTTGACCCAAGCTGGTTGCATCCGATGGTTATTACTATTTGGTAAACTTTGGGAAACAAGCTAATGGGAAAATGACTATATAATAAAGAGCTGAAACAAGCTACCTCTGCAATTCTTCTATTTCAAAGGAAAATGTATGTCAGGGATGTAGCTAGAGCTTACTGAACTCCAATGTTCACAATGGCCAAAACATTGTTGAGCAGAAAACATATATACCAATTGAATCTAGTATATGGAATATGAACCCATTTCCAAAAAAGTACAAGTTTAAATAGAATCATAAATTAAATTTTAAAAAATTTGTAATGGCAGTATGTATTTGGTATGTTTGATAAGGAAGAGTGCAGAAATATTTATTTGCTGATCAAATATCAGTTTTTATTGGGCAAATATGTATTTACATTTGTGATTACTTTGATGTAAATGTTTGTCCCAGACAAGTGCAAGATAGATTTTCAGTTTCTCCAAACATTTAGATTTATAACATTTGTTTCTAAATTATCCACCAACTTCATAATAGGAATGAAACAAAGCACAAGTGAAATCTTGTGTGTACAGCATGTGTATATACCTTTTTGTCAAAAACTCTGTGTACGTTTAAAAAGCAGCTAGTGCAGTGCAAGAGCTACAAGAGGAGTGGATGACATCATTGTACTGTAAAACATTTTGAGAAATGAGACTTTATGCCTTTGCGTGAAAACATCAAAGGATAGAGAAGATGATGAATACTGAGCAGGTTTCAGGTTTATTTGATTATATTTGTTACTTTTTACAAATTTCGTCCAAAATGTGCTGAGTTTTGCTGTTTTGCTAGCAGTGCAAGACCAATAACCGTAGTTTAATTGCAGGCATTGTTGTTACCTTTTACTGACTTAGTTCAGAGGCATTTATCAATCTAAGGTTTGAGATTAACTTCAAAATGCAAAAAAGGTAGTTTAACCCAGGGAAAATGAGCCTGTAAGCATATTTTCTAACATAAAAGGAATGTTAGGATCTGAATCATATTGCGAGGATGGTTAAATGTCTAGAAAGAAATTGCCAGATGTGATGTTATTCTGCTTGAAACTCTTCTGGAATTTATTTCAAAGGATCCATTTTATGTAGCATTATTTTTTGGTGAGGTTTTTTTTGTCAGCTGATTTACTTATTTATGACATTAAATTACAATTTCACACTTCACCAACATAAGCAGAAATATTATGACTAAAATTATGGCTTATAACATTAATAGTTTAAGCAGGACTGCAAAGAAACATGAATTATTATCCTTGATCTGTTGTTTACCGCTCATTCCTTTCACTAGCCTTTAAATCAAACCACTCAGACCTAACCTCTTTATCTCCTATCCCCCCCAAATCCTGACAATATGTTCCAGCAGTCTTCCCAGATTTGTGCAGTACTCAGGAATTAAACTGTAATATTTTGGATCATTGCCATAAAATAATGGCAGACTTTAGGTTGAAGATTTTTTATAATTTTGAAAACAAAACAAACATGAGAACTTCATGATTGGATCTTCCAATTTGGCCCCAACACCTAAGTTACCACATTTAAACCATATTGTTAATTTCTCTACTTGATTGTTATCTTCTTGGGTCAAGAATCTTGTCTTGCTATTTGCCTGTATAATCATCAGCAGAATACCATCTACATACCATTCTGCTGAGATTATGTGATGAATTTGACTTTTTTTATCTGTTCATCTTTTTCTGTGTGAAAAATGGAAACATGGATCATAACCTGAATCTACCAGCAAAAAACACCCAAACACTCAACAGTAGTATCTTGTTTATAACTTTACATGTCCCAGAGCATAGAAGTCAAGATTGCAGTGGTATGGTTTAAGGCAAGAAGAAACTGGATCTGGGCTAAGACAACAAAAGACCTGGATGCCAAGCTGTTAACATTGCTAAAAATCTGAGTACTATTGCTTCTTGCTCTTTAAGGAATGGGCAATGTCTCTCCATGCCCCTCCCTCCCCCCCCACAATGTCATTTTGCTGATGTTTCTGCTGCCTTTCAAAAAACCTATGACTGCAAGGTTCTACCTTTGTAGAATATGTTCCCAGTAGGATACCAGTGCTCTTCCAGTAACAGCTTCTCCTTTACTATTCTAATTTTTTATTTCAAATGAAGTGAAACTTCCACTTATTTACCTATACTCAGAATTTTCTTCCTCACGTATTGCCACAAAGTCTATGTTGCCTACTGACAGGTGTCCCTCCAAAACTCTGTGCCATCTAAGTCAGTTTGTGTTGTTCGATGTCATTCACCTCTTTGGAATGATCCTTGTGAGTGCTGAGATTTGTCTTGTGTTGTATGCTGTTGAATCGCATTGAAACCTGCAGCAAAAAAAAGAAATAAAGAAAATGTAATGTCCTTATTCACATTTCTCATAAAGTTTATAGACAATGCTGTGTATATATGTAGTATATTGGACAGATTAATTCCCTAAATCAATTGGTAAATTGAAAAACTCAGGGTAATACTGTCAAGCTATACTTCATACTACAGCTTAATTTGTTATGATTTATGATTAGAAGAGTAAGCTTTGAAGAACAGCTTGGCTTTTGCAGTTAACTGAAAAATATTAGCCAATGCAGTTAAATATTTTGTCCTACTCAGAATCAAATGCTGATATTTCTTCCCCTTTCTGTTTCAGTGGCCAAGATGTATTGGATGTATGGACCTGAATTGGATGTATGGACCTGAATTCCTTATCTTTGGTTTCTGCTAAAAGGTTGGAAAAGAAAAGCAGTTCTGTCCCTCACACATTAACTGCTGTTATAAGTTCTCATAGTTTAAGAAAATAGCAGTAACTCTTTCCTTACTAGTTTAAGGTATTTTCACTGTATCAGTGACACATCACATTATGTTAAGTGACTTGAAAATGTGTGACATCTGAAAGTCTTGCACAAGTTTATTATTTTCATGTTTTGGTAAAGCTTCAGCTGGTACAGTGAGCAGGGCTGTCAAAAGGGCTATGTTGCTTTTTGTTTTCTCTTGAAGATTTTTACTTTTAGCTTATAGTCTTAATGGCTTTCAAAATGTCTTCTGAAGTAGAAGGCTCTTTTATGCCCTCCTTCTTAAGCTGGTGTATACTAGATTTGCTCCATAGGCTTATACAACATAGCTCAAACTCTGAAGAAATTTATGTTACTGCTAAAATACAATTAATTTTAAATTTTGCATATATCATTATTGGCTTTGTCATTGCAATAAAGTGGTCACCTATGTAATTTATGATATTCTTCTTGCCCAGTGCCTGGATTTTTCACTTGATATGTCTGGGAATAGTTAAAATATTAGACATTACTGTCATATTTGGCTGATATTGGGCAAATCAGATATTTTTCCATCTTTTCAGCAGAGGTAATTAATCTGTATGGAGTGCGATGTTGCTAGCTTTAGCACCTGAGCTCATTC
>NW_010549287.1:10279-14110 GCF_000687285.1 Phaethon lepturus | reverse complement strand
CATTCCTGCAGAGTTGTACATTGTATTAAAGTGACATACATTCAGGAAGGCATTTTGTTGTGAAACTAAAAACAGTTTTCCTTGCAAGATTTGTGTTCTCAGTCATGATTTAAGGAATGTGTGCTATTTTTTGCCCTTTATATTGTCTAGTATAATGAGATCACAACTTTCATCATAATATTAATAAATGTAAGATTTTACCAAAATAGAGGTAATATGTGCAACTATAACAAAATGTATATTACTGATTATAATTTTTTAACTTTATTTCCAAGTTAGAAAAGTGGGCGATTAGTGCAACAGTGCCATACATGTCAGTAGATATGAAACTTACACTGCTCATAGTGGATTTTTGTCAAATCCAGAGGGCAGTACAAAAATTTTATAAACAAATTGAAATTACAGCCCAGATTGTGTTTCCTATGGCCAGCCATATTTGGTTTTGTTTGAAAGAGCTGCTAAGAAATCCCTTGATTTCCAGATGATGACTCTGTTTCAGGGTCCATTGAGTTACTTCATTGGAAAGAAACTGCAAGGATGAATGTCATGACCTCTACTACAAATGAAGGCAGTATGCTGTTGTCTTTTCCAAATAGCAGAATTTTTATGTGTGACTGTGTGGCTTCATCATGTCTCTTGGAGGAAAAACATTTGATTCTAACATTGAGTGTACCTTAAATAAGCCTTCAAGCCATCACAGAGAAATTCAGAAATACTCAGGAATGATTACTTGGTTCATTTATATATATACATATATATACATATATTATATGTATATTATGCCTACATTAATTTTTATATATATACATTTATTTGAATTCTTTGAATTGGACATTGCATATTTGAAAAGACTTGTTCCCTTCCCTATTGGGAAAAACTGAAGTGTTAGCTGGAAGTGTTCTGTAGACTGTGAACACATATTGTGAGATATATGCTAATTATATCCTTATTTCTTTGTCTTGACAACTCATTCATGAATGTTTCTCTGATGATTACTTTTTTCATTACATCTTTTTGGACATTGAAAAGAAGATAAAAGCGGAGACTGACAACTCAAAGATCATTAGGTCTAGATTCTGGCCAGTCTGGGGTGTCAGAATACCTCCAGGTGGAAGCAGGAACAGCCAGTGATTAGTAGATTTGTAGCAATCTGATCTGCCTTTGAGCTAGACAATTTTTCAGAACTTCCTAGTGTTCAGGGTGATTAGCATAACATCTCCTCATCTCAACATCTCCTTTGCTCAGAAGCCATTGGGAGCCTTTGTATTCATGCACTAAAGGAATTCAGGCATTCTCCTCCTTTCCCTTGCACCTCAGCTCTGTGTCACCAGCATGGCCATAGGCAGAAGCTGTGGTGGGTGCAGATCCTCTTCAAAAGGTCATTATGTTTAAATTATGTTACTGCTTCATTATTATTTCTGCTTCTTCCAGGGCTCAGCCACTATGGTTTAGAGTATGCGACCTCCTCTAGTATTTGCTGCTTTCTCCATGCCTTTCTAGTCATTCGCTTACCTTATACCCTGGCAATTGACCTTCTGCTCTGATACACACAGTTCCAAAATTAAGCCTTTCTGCTATTTTTCCACCATCTATAACCCGATTGGCAATATCATGCCATCAAAAAGGCAGTATAATGCCAAGATTCTTGCACTATTCTGTCAATCCCAAGTACCCTTTACACTGTGAAGTAAATGAGTGAGCGGTGTCTGTTTGCTGCAAGAGTCTGCGTGTGATTACCAAAGAGAATTAATGCACTATTTTCTTTTCCCTATAGGATGCCAGTGATCTCTGTTTCACATAAGTATCCCCTAGGGAGTGTTGCTGTTTAAACCATAGCCTCAGATTCTTGGCTGGAAAAGTGACAAGGGCGTGTGTAGGAGCTCTGGTTTTGATTCCCAAAGGGTGTGGTTGTTATCATTAAGGCTGCTGATTATATGCCTTTTGCTTTCAGATTTCTATTCATAACCATAGCATTCAGTCTCCATTTGTCTGACATTTTTAGTGTTTGAGAGGAACAGAGAAACTATAGAAGGTCTTGCAATTATTGTGTGTCAAAAGCCAGTTTCAGATATGCAGTCTGAATTTTAAAATGCATTGTATCACTGAGCAAATTATTTGCTAAATGTTATGAGCTAGGTCCTTAATTGAAGTCTGAGCAAATCTATCTGTTCATGCTAAGGACTTGCTTCAGCTGTGACTCTAGCTGTGATATCTAGAAAGATACCCTATTTACTTGGGATGGTGCTTCCATCTGTGTTTTAGAAAGAAGTGGTGATTGCTACTCTAGCTTAGGAAGACTTGCATTTGTAACCAAAATACTATGTTCTACAGGTGATCTACACGTGATTGGATATACTTGCTATATCCAGCTGAGCCTGTAAGTTCTTCCTATTTGCAATAAAATAATAGAAAGAAAATTAAAGAGGTACACGCAGGGTATCAAAGTGACTGGAAGATATAGTAGTCACAGTGCATAAAAGACTGATAAATTATGTGCTGAGTTGTATGTACTAGTTTTAAACCAATACGTATGGTAGCTTTTATGGTCTTCTGCAAAGGAAATGCAGTATGAGGTAACTCTTAATAGTATAATAGTATGTGGTACCTCAGAATGCTATGGCTGTGTTGTGCTAGACTCAGTGTGGACAGCTGGTTAGAAAAGATCCTACTCAAATTAATGTGTTATCTCAGTAAATGAGGCCAACAAAAATTAAGGTACATGAAATAATAATTTAAGAGAGCATCATGTGATTCGAGCAGGTTGTCCAGCAACAGATAGGATCTCTCTTTTTCAGAGACTGGAACTGAACACCACCTTTATTCTTCCATGTTTTAATTTTCTAAAAATTCAACGTATCACATGTTAACAGGAGAAACAAAGCCTGCATCTTCTTATGTAGATTTTTTTATTTGCTTAGGTATAAGTGAAATATATGATGAAAGGACTATGGCCAGGGACTTTCAAGGTAAATGATGCAGTTCTTGGTAGTCACATAATGTGTTTGGTCTCGGGTTCATGAGTCAGGATTTACTTAGAGAGGTGAGTGTCACAGGTATTTAGAATTACCTCTAGAGATGTGGGACTGCTAAGCTAAGGGAAGTCAAGTGAATAAGTCTGAAAGATGGGGAAAACATATTTAATGCTACACTTTGTTTGTTTGTTTGTTTGTTTGTTTTCCTGAGGTCCATTTTAAATGGTGTAGAGGATTCATGCATACTTAGTCCTTGTTAGCTCCAGTTTATTAAATGTTTTCTGTTGCCAGACTATGAGAAGTGATTTGTCCAAAGGTAACAATACACATACAGTGAGATGGGGAGGGTGCTGAGAGATAGTGATGGGTACCAGCAGCTGTCTCATACTGGAGGTATATGTTAATTCTTGTTTAGATCTGCAACTATCATTCCAATTATTGAAAAAGCACAGGTTGCACAATTACTCATTAAGTAGACATTTGGCACCATTTCTTGTGGTGCTGATTCATGACACCAATTTTAAATCAGATTTCATGTTTTTTTTCCAGGGTAAATGAGTAATCACCTTGAATAGCATAGAGGACCAGGATGTTTAATGGGAGAAGAAAAGTGTCTTAAAGATAGAACATGCAAGAATGAAACAAAGCATTTGCAGCTTTCCTTATTTTTTTTTAGATGTCTTTCACTCTTAGTGAAGCATTAGTTCTTTAGTCAGTCTTGTTTCCTTGCATCCTTCAGTTGCTAGTAATTAAAATACTAGGCTGCAGTCTTTGCAGGTGTAAATTGATAACATTGTACTGCAGCCAGTGGAACTAAGGTAGTATATGCTACCTAAAGTTACGGTCTATTAAAATTGTA